>NC_090713.1:11029755-11332785 GCF_040954835.1 Lepisosteus oculatus
CCCCTGCTTATCCTGCTGTTATTGGCACGGGCAGACATCAGGGCCTTACAGTCACTAAATAAATGGTGTTTATAAGCTTTAAGGTGAAAAGTGTACTTTTCCTTCATAAAAACTCTAGTCTGTGACCTTGTGTTTATCATAATTCATAGCTCATCAGTAAACCAGGATGCAGTCCACCCTTGGTTTAACAATCACAGTGGAGGAAAGGCATGTCTGTTATTGTTGAATGTCCATTAAATCAGGAATGATGATGTTTCAGCCCCAAAACACACTATTATATGAGAAATATATACAGTATATACTATATATACAATATATGCTTCTGGATCTTTTGACTTTTTTTTAACAATCGCAATTACCAATCGACAAAACTGTTCCTGTGCCTTTTTTAATATAAATGTACAAATTCTTTTTATGTGTCATAAATAATATGTCACCGTTGGGCAACATCCTTTTTAAAATGTCTGAGGTTTACAAAGTTGTCATAAATATGAAAATTCACTGTAAAAAAATGAAACAGAAGCCTCACATCCATTGAAAAACATCCTGTATGCTGGGACCATATGCCACTGCAACAAAAATCCAAAAAGATAAGAAAATAGAGAAGAGAAAAAGTTTAGAAAAAGTAAAAAAATAGCAAAAGGAGAAGCATCAGCTCATTTGCAGCGGTGTCCTCTCCCTACCCCACCGGAAAGATGACCTGGTAAGTTAGTTCCCTACTTCAGTAACCTCTAATGGGCAGCTGGCGTTATTTTGGGTTTCTTGCAACTGAGAACAGGTTTAGTACGGTGCTATGGGCTAATTTCAGCGGTCAAGATTGTTGCAATTAAGTTGCACACACGGAGCTGTGTACTCACCATGGGTTCAACTCCATATCTTATTTTTCACTACTGCTACTTCAACTAGAGCACCAGAAGGAATAACGTACAACATACTGCCGTACAGTAGTACTGTATTAATACTATGAATCTGGTGGATGTAGTAACAAAGATATACTATAATTATATTAGAGAGGAATTAAGAGAGAATAAGAATCACATAACACGTTCAGTGAAAATTCGGAAAAACTTGGGTTCAATTACATCAATATTTATTTGAGATTTCAACTTTCCAAGTGCTAGAAACGGAGGAAATGAACACAACAAACCTTCTTCATTACCACCTGAAACAGAATCATAGTACAGTAAGTGATCCCAAATACCTCCGGAAAACAAATCAGAAGAATACGTCTTTTCAACTACAAATGCGCACAAAATTCCTCCATAAAGAAAAAGAAACTAAAAAGCAGTGAGCTTCCCTTTAATAAAAAATACTAAAGACACAATTAATCTACGAAGAACATACGAAGAACATACGAAAAAGACAGTAAATTTCAAATGAATTGAACTGAAAAACAGTGATCGCTGCTCGGGTCCTCGGTTCGAGAGCGAATCGAGTGCTGTGGTTTTTAAACTTTTCGGAAAGCGAGTGCAAATACTCAATTAGCGAGAAGCGCAGGCAGAAGTAGCCGCCCGTTCCCTCTGTGGCTTCACTCTGTTTCCGTGTTCAAAACTTTGAGCAACATGACTCACTTTCCAGGGGGAACCGCCTCGGAGACAGCCGTTCGCATTGAAGGCGCCTCTCTGAGCAGCGCGCTCCAATCCAGGGGTGCCGTGCCCGCGGCTGAGCCAATCGCCCAGGGCTCATGCGCGCTCTTGGTCACAGAGGGACTGTGATTTTCTCAGAGAGGCGGAACGCGTTTTGTGGTCTCTGACCGGAGTGATAGCGGCTGGGGTTCATCTCTGGGAACGTGTGAAACCGGTCCTCGTCATCATTGGCGTCCTGCCTGCGACTGCTGCTCCTTCCATGCCAGTATGAAACGGACACATCCATCCAGCTGCCTGACACCTCACGCAGGGTTCTGTCCTGCGAGAAACGACCGGAGCCAGCGGGACATTACGAACCTGCCGAACTCACAGCCTGACTGATGTACCATCGATTGCCTTTAAATAAACGTTCCATTGAATATCGCTCATTTAGTGGTTTCTATGATGTTTATTATTAAAGTAACTGTGACATTTTTCTTTTAATATAAAAATCACAGATTTTCCATACCAGAGATTCCCAGCACAGATCCCAGGGAACTTCTGTGTCTCCTGCTTTCTCTTCAATCTTAATCGCTGATTGAGATTTTTAAGGGGCATCACCCCAGTCCCCAGCTCTGAGTTTCAGAGCTTTTATTACAGGACCACTGAAGCCTCCTTCTCTGCCAGTTATGTTTTTATTAAAATGGGTCAAATTCCTACTATTTTAGTACATTATAAACTGATCCTGTTTGTTTAGCGAGACACCTTTATTTACACCATTTCTCCTCAAAAGGCCAACAGCTCCCTGAGCTCTTAAAGCAGTGGCCCCACAGTGTCTCTGGAGCTAATGTAGTGTCAGAAAACAGACCAGAGTCTCCAATGAAGAGGCTGCAGCAATCTGGAGGAGAAACTAAGACTTATTTTTAACCTGTTAATGTTAATTTATTAAATGTTGATACAAGTGCAGTACAAGATATCTTTATTAATGGGTGGGGAAAAGGAAGATCTGCATAAACTCCTGGCCAGTAAAAATATGGTTGAGCCCAAGGAACATTTTTTGGTAATGCCTGGCTCCCCACTACAGCACCCCAACAATGGTCCTGGTACCAGCAGTGCTCTCGATTTCTGTGGGATTTCCTTCTTTTGTATATCTTTGTGATTGTGATATCTTCGGTATCTTGGTAACCCTCGGTATCTTGGTATCCAGGCAGACTGTTATATGTTTTACATGCACAATTCTATGTATTAATAAATATATGTTGTGTGTTTGAACCTGTGTGTGTGTATCACTGATTATTCTGATGATTGATTCCTAATAGCCAAAAGAACCACAATGTAATTTACTATTACAATTAAATTGTCCCAGTAAATTCACAAAACTCCTACGTGTCTTAACAAAGACGTCCTGTGTATCCTTAGATGATATGATATGAGTAACGGCTCATACTGTATATTCCTAGTGCTTTTTTCCCCAAGACCATTAAATTCATATTTCTTTACTATGTATATAAGGTGTGCATAATAAAGAATAATTTTGTGAAGAAATGCATTTACCATAGAAATGTGTGTATTGTAGCGCCACGCAGGGCGTTTTAGGCAGGCTGAGACCAGCACCTGGGGTGGGACTATGGGACTGTGTCACGCCCTCTGCAGCCAGAGGGCGCTCCTTCTCTGTCCTGTCCCTAGTTTCCGGTCTGCTGTCCTTCCTGTCCCTCTCTTTCCCTTGGGCTATATATTTCCGGGTCTTGCACTCTGTCCTCGCTCAGCAGTGATGTTCGGATGTCCTGAGACCCGCCTAGCACCAGGGCGCCCCACGTCCGCTCCCTGAGGGCATAGGTTTCTGTACGGCATTCCTGAACTCTTTGCACTAATGAGCCCGGGCCTTTTTCCCGTCTCGCCGCTACGCATATGGGTCTTTTTCTGCTCTCCTGCTCCCCACGGTTAGTCCCTTTGGACGTCCGTGACAGAATGCTGAGCCACCTACTGACCCCGCGAGCGGCGCTTTTTTTTGTCTTGCCGCAGTTTTTTTTCTTTTTTTCTCTAGGCTGTTTTTTTTTCAATTCCTCTATTCTAATCACTGGTTATCACTCCGATCTTCCGTGCCTGTGAGCGGGTCCTGTACCTGGCTTTCCTCGGGTAGATCACTCCGATATCAGTGATTGAATGTTGAGCTGGCTTGCCTATTCTTATTACTGGATATCACTCCGAGCTTCTGTGTCTGGAGCGGGTTCTCGTGCCTGGCTCTTCCTGGTCTGGCTCTCTCCGATATCAGTGATAGAATGGTAAGCTTTCTGCCGTTCCTCCATGCCTTTTGCTGGATATCACTCCGGGCATCTGTGTCTGTGAGCGGGCTTCGGTCTGGCTTTCCTCAGGTTGTCCACTCCGATATCGGCGTTAGTATGTGAACGTGCCCATTTGCCGTTCCTCCATTCTTTTCGCTGGATATCACTCCGGGCATCTGTGTCTGTGAGCGGACTTCGGTCTGGCTTTCCTCAGGTTGTCCATTCTGATATCAGCGTTAGAATGTGAACGTGCCCATTGCCCAGTCTGCGGTATTTTTCCCCGGGGTTTTTGTGTTTTTTTGCCTTTTGTTTTGATTTTTTTTTCTTCCTGGTTTCCCCTCCTTTTTGGTCCCCCCTGCTCTCTGTGTCTCGGAACTTTGGTTCCTACCTGTTTTCGGTTCCTATATATTTTGTGTGGTTTGTCTCCCTGGTCTTTCCCAGGTTTGTCTGTTGTGTTTGTGCTTGTGTACTTTTTTGTTTTAAGTCTCCGGAGCTCTTCTCTACCCCCCCTTCCTCCACCCAATAAAGGTTTATACCCCGGAGGAAGGGGTAGCTCTCAGCCGTGGATTCCCGGAGGTTTCCTTTCAGTCAAATGAGGTTTTTCCTCCCCCCAGTGCTGTGCAGCTTATTTTTTTGTATGGGCGTCGGGAGCCGCCCATGAAGGGGGGGGTACTGTCACGCCCTCTGCAGCCACAGGGCGCTCCTTCTCTGTCCTGTCCCTAGTTTCCGGTCTGCTGTCCTGCCTGTCCCTCTCTTTCCCTTGGGCTATATATTTCCGGGTCTTGCACTCTGTCCTCGCTCAGCAGTGATGTTCGGATGTCCTGAGACCCGCCTAGCACCAGGGCGCCCCACGTCCGCTCCCTGAGGGCATAGGTTTCTATACGGCATTCCTGAACTCTTTGCACTAATGAGCCCGGGCCTTTTTCCCGTCTCGCCGCTACGCATATGGGTCTTTTTCTGCTCTCCTGCTCCCCACGGTTAGTCCCTTTGGACGTCCGTGACAGACTGTATATAGTGGGAAGGAGGCTGGAAGACAGTCTCTTCCCTTTGTGTGTGTGTGTTAGTGTAGCTGCAGCGCTGTAACCCCTGTCCCTGTGTGTGTACCTTTCTCCGGTTCTGCTTGATAAATGTGTTGTTCAACCCCATTCCCAGAGTCCTATGCCTGCTCCTTTCTGTACCGAAGCCTGCGGTCGTTACAGTATGATTAAAGTGAATTATCACCAATCTGAACATGATTTGTTAGGTGTCTGAGCAAATGGATGCATTTGAATAAAGTGGTAAAAAGCAACAAAAAACAATTGCTTGTAAGAGAAAAAGGAAGGAGACATATTCTATCAGTGGCTCAAAATCACGATGTGTAGATATCTGTGACCTTCCATGCTTGTTGACACTTTGGAGAAGTATTACTGTGCTATCTCATGCTTTTGCAAAATAAATGTTTGCGAACAATAAAATAACACAGCTACATATCATTTCATAATATCACAAGTGTGTGAATGTAAGCATTCCAGAAGTCATAGAGACCTAGATTATCCATAATTCCAGTCTCTGTAACCCAACAACACTATGGAATACTAGTAGGGAGTACAGTAGATGCACACATCATGAAAAGTAACATCCCTGCTCCTCTATGTCATGGCCAGCAGTGTGTTAGTTGGTGCGCATGCACGAGTGTATGTGAAAATAATATTCATAATAATCAGGCTTGTTCCTGACCCTTGTCCGGTTTCAGCTCATTGTCCTTTTCTTTTTTCTTTCATACAGTAGTTTTCTCCTGGTGCCTCTGTGTTTACATTTCAATACCTTTTCTCCTATTTGTCCCTCAGATTGCCTTCCTGTTTTCTGAATTTGGCTTGTCATTGGACTTTGTCTGTGCGTTCAGTATAGTCTTCTGGTTATTACTCTAGTTCCTAGTCTGTTGGTACTTGTACCTGCATAGGGTCTAGGCAGTTCTTACAACACCCAGGGCAGCTGAATGCCAAGGACATCTTAAATGACATTTCAAACCCTTTTGTAAAGTCCTACAGTAAATGACGAAAGTCTCAGAATTTGTGATGGTGGTCAGGAATACATACGGTACTGCATGAAGCAGATGTAAATCTGTTCTATACAGTAAATAATTCAAAGAAAAAATCAAACCTCATTGATTTAAATTACACAGAGAATAAATAATAGCTTTGCGTTAATATTTTGCACGCTGTGTGTATAAATTGATGAAAAAGGATTGCACCCATACGAAAATGCTGTTGGGTGCAAATCAGATTCACCAGGTTGTGGGTATCAGAACAGATGAAAATCAGTTTATCAAGATGTTTCAGTTTATGAGAAACACTTCGAAGTGATCTTTAAAGTTCCGTCCTACTCAGATTCTGGTTGCAGTTATTTACAACGGGACCTGCCCCAGCAGACTCTAAAGTACTGTTTGTGCCTTTACATGATGCACATTTCAACTGGATTTTAAATACAAAAGCACTTGTGGGTTCAGCCTCTGAAAACTTCATCTGTCGGTTCGAATCACACTTGTCTACTTGCACTTGAGCATAAACACATTAACTGCTATCCCAGGACAGCAGGACTAGACAGAGAGCAGCTTTATAAGGAGCAGAGGATGAGACACAATCAGCTGAGCCCTTATTCCACTCAACACAGCTGGAATGGAGTGGACTGTGGAGAGTCTGGTTAAAGCAGCACTTGGCTCTGGGTGCTCAGACAATAGCAATACATGTGTTTGAACTTACTCTATGCCCATTTACTTAGTTTTCTGCCAGAGCTCAGAGGAGACAGAACTCCATGAAGTCCTTCTCTTAAGAAGCTGACTGAGATTTGTAATGGGCATCACCCCAGTCCCCAGCTCTGAGTTTCAGAGCTTTTGTTACTGGACCACTGAAACCTCCTTCTCTGCCAATTATCTTTTTCTTAAAATGGATTTAATTCCACCATTTTGTGATTCACCAATTGTGTAAAGGTGTAAAGGTGAGGGAAATATAAACACATGTCTTAAATCTCCTGTGTCCTGAGTCACTTTACACTGAGCCCAGCCAGACCCCTTGATGTAAGGAGAAAATCAGATTAACTTATTCAACTCAACACAGCTGGAATGCAGTGGAGTGTGGAGAGTCTGGTTAAAGCAACACTTGACTCCCTCTGTTCATTGTTATTTAAACCATGTTTTGCAAAGTCTGAAGCATGCATATATACAGTTATATTTAAAACTCTGCAATACACCATCAATTAATACTTCATCTGTCATTATTACAGATCAGAGAGCTTCATCAGTAGGGCCCTGCTGACCTCACCCAGCTGAGAGAACTGCATACTACTGTCAGCCTTTCATGAGTGATGGGCTCCCTGCGACCCCTAGTGGTTCAGCCCCTGTAACTACCACCTCTCAACAGTTTCCTTGTGCCATCTCGGAACTCATGTCACAAAACACTCATTCCTCCTAACTAGCTGTTGAAAGTAATGAACGAGTTTTGAAAGTGGGCAGCACTGGTCACTTCTAAGGTCCGACCTAGTATTGTCTTATAATTTACACCTCTAAACTGATTACATTAGAAACATTCAATCACACATATTGCTCTCTAGGTTTACTTTAAAAACACTCAAATTGAAATCAAATAATTTTAGATGTATTACTACTCAATTACTCTTTTGCAAAGTAAGAACAATTACCAGTCCAACTGAAATATATTAATATTTTTGTTGTTTAATAAGAAATACATTTGGATTTGTATGGTATCCATCTATTGATAAAGATATGGATGCATGAATGCATTATGTTGACAGTGTTTAATATGTTCAAAACATAACTCAAAGCCTATTGGGGTCAAAAAAGGGACAATGGACATGGTTTAGGGTCCATATGAATAAATTCCAATTGGATTCAAAGTGCCATTTCCTTGCTGTAAAGGAAGCCAGTATTGTTTAATTGTAATAGACAGATTTCCAGTATGTGTTTATGTAATTCTGGCAGAGCATTGTAATATTCACCCAACCGCATACTGTTTTTCTGGAGAAAAGAATTCCACTATGGGAAATATCCTTTCAAACTAATAGTGACCAGGGAAAACATTGTTTGGTAAACATGATTTAATTTTTTTTTAAATATTAAGAATTAAGCAGAAGTATCAATCCTGTCCAATGTCAGCCAGGAACGTACTACAGTATATTCATGTTTTTGCTCTAATGTGATCCAGTGTTCCTCTTAGTACGCTGCTAAGTACTATTACTGCTCAAACCACATGAAGAGATGTTTTAATTTAGTCCCTTATTTCAATAACCCCTAGAGGGCAACAGGTGTTATTTTGGATTTGTTGCAACAAGTTTAGTACTGTGCTGTGGATTAATTTCAGCGGTCAAGTTTGTTGCAATTGGTTTTTAATGTAGCGCACTAGTTTAGCTCGGAGCTGTGTGCTCACCACGGGTTAACTCCATATCTTATTTGCAGTACTGCTACTTCAACTAGAGCACGTCCATTATTGTCACACCAGAAAGAATAATGTACAATACACAAAGATATACAGTAATTATAGAGAGATAGAGGAATTACACCCGGGAGAGTAGGAATTCTCTCTGAAGTAGAAACTGGGGAACGCATGGGTTCAATTGCAGCAATATTTATTGGATATTGAAACTTTCAATTGCTAGAAAGGGAGGAAATGAATACACTTCAAACAGGATCACAGTCCAGTAACAATCTGAAATCTGAAGAATATGTCTGTAGCGCCCTCATCAGGCAGTGTTGGGCACTGAGCAGACAAGCAGTGGGGCTGGTAATGTCAGCTCTTGGAGAGCATGCTGGGATAGTTGGAACTTGTCTGGGAGAGTTAGGAAATGTCAAGGACATTGCTAACTCCTGTGACTTGAGGGGAAGGACAGGAGTTTGTGTAAATGGTATGTGAGTGCACATGTGTGGAGATCCCATGTTTCCCGATCCAAGTCTGTGACCTCATGTTCCCACCCTGACACACTGACATCTGTCAGTCATGACGCCTCCGTCACTAGGAAACAGTCTTCAAAATTTCTTTGATATATTTTTAAGTTTTATGTTTGAGGAGTTATTGTTTGTTTTACAGGTGCCTGATACTTTATTTTCTATTTTTCCAGTGAGTTGGAGTTATTGGTCTCTATTTGTGCGCTGTATACATGTGTTCTAATTTCTCAAGCTCTGGCGTGTGCGAAGCACTTACAGCAAAGAAAAATACTCCTACTAGAAAAGGTGATTATACGTTCTATTATTGAAGATAATCCGGCATGCCCTTTGCTGGCTGCTGTTTCTTCTTTGCCATTTTAAAACAGACTTGTCCATCAAGTTCCACTAGAAATCATTGATCAACACTCGAGTCCTCAGTTCGTGAACGAATCGAGTGCTGTGGTTTTTAACTTTTGGGAAAGCAAGTGCAAATACTCAATTAGCAAGAAGCACAGACAGAAGTAGCGGCCTGTTCCCTCTGTGACTTCACTCTGTTTCCGTGTTCAACACCATGAGCAACATGACTCACTTTTTCAGGGGGAACCGCCTCGGAGACAGTCGTTCGCATTGAAGGCGCCTCTCTGAGCAGAGCGCTCCAATCCAGGGGCTCCGTGCCCGCGGCGAAAACTGGTCTTCGTCATCATTGGTGTCCTGCCTGACGCTGCTTCTTCCTTGCCGGTATGAAACAGACTCATCTATCCAGCTGCCCGACACCACGCAGGGTTCTGTCCTGCGAGAGACGGCCTGAGCCAGGGGGACTTTCCGAACCGGCCGAACTCACAGCCTGACTGATGTCCCATCGATTGCCTTTACTTAAACATCCCATTGAATATCCGTTATTTAGTGGTTTCTGTGATGTTTATTATTCAAGTTCAAGTTCAAGTTTATTGTCATTATACTCATATACAGGTATATGGTATAACGAAATGTTATTTAGCTAGCTCTCGGACATAAGTAGTACAAAGAAAAAAACGAAAACAAAAACAACAACAACAACAAAACAATTGTTTAACAAAGGAAAGACAGAGACAACAGGCAGTGTGCAAAAACAAAAACAGGCAATGTGCAAAAAAACAACAACAGGCAATGTGCAAAACAGCAAAAAGGTAACAGGTTATGTACCTTTACTGTCTCCGATTGCCTTTACTTAAACATCCCATTGAATATCCGTTATTTAGTGGTTTCTGTGATGTTTATTATTCAAGTTCAAGTTCAAGTTCAAGTTTATTGTCATTATACTCATATACAGGTATATGGTATAACGAAATGTTATTTAGCTAGCTCTCGGACATAAGTAGTACAAAGAAAAAAACAAAAACAAAAACAACAACAACAAAACAATTGTATAACAAAAGAAAGACAGAGACAACAGGCAGTGTGCAAAAAACAACAACAGGCAATGTGCAAAAACAAAAACAGGCAATGTGCAAAAACAACAACAGGCAATGTGCAAAAAAACAACAGGCAATGTGCAAAACAGCAAAAAGGTAACAGGTTATGTGCAAAAATATGCATCAACAGAATGAAATAAAGGGATAGAAATCATGGTGAGTGAGCTTTTGACATGCATGGTAGAGGTAGATTTACAATGTGTGTTTGGGTTTTTGGTAAGAGAGAAGGCACTGTGAGGTTCAGATCATTGATGAGAGTGAGAGAGGCTGGGAGTTTAACAGTTTGATAGTGCAGGGGTAAAAACTGTCTCCGAGTCTGGTAGTCCGGGCCTGAATGCTCCGGTACCGTTTTCCAGATGGTAGCAGATCATAAAGTCTGTAGCTGGGGTGTGTGGGTCTTTGATGATGCTTAGAGCTTTCCTCAAGCACCGTCTGTCATAAATGTCCTGTATAGATGGGAGGGCAACCCCAGTGATGGACTGGGCAGTTTTCACCACCCGCTGTAGGGCTTTGCGGTCAGCAGTACTGCAGTTGCCATACCACACTGTGATGCAGTCTGTCAGTGTGCTTTCTGTAGTGCATCTGTAAAAGCTAGTGAGGATCTAGGGACATATCTTAGCCTTCAACCGTCTTAGGAAGTACAGGCACTGTTGAGCTTTTTTGATCAGACAGGTGGAGTTGAGAGACCATGTGAGGTCCTCAGTGATATGGATGCCAAGGAAAGTTACTGACCCTTTCCTCTTCAGTCCCATTGATGTGGATAGGGGCATGTCCGGTTTGCAGTTTCCTGAAATCAACGATCAGCTCCTTGGTATTGCTGACGTTGAGGGTGAGGTTGTTGTCATCACACCACATTGTAAGGAGATTGACCTCCTCCCTGTGGGCCCTCTCATCATTGTCTGTGATCAGACCTACAGCTGTGGTGTCATCGGCGAACTTGACGATGGAGTTGGTGTTGTTTGGCCTTACAGTCGTGGGTATAGAGGGAGTAGAGCAATGGACTAAGCACACACCCCTGGGGGACCTTAGTGTTCAGAGTTAGTGTGCCGGAGGTGTGGTTTCCAAGCAAAACATTTTTTATTGATTTTATTATATTTATTATCTATAATGTTAATTAACATTATTTTATTTGTAATTTTCACTTTCATAGCCTATTAAGCTTAATACCTAAATACATCTAAACATTATTTATGTGTATTTATTACACAACGTTTATAAATGATGTACAAACCCAGCTCTGTTCAGTGTGATTGTAGCAGTTCTGCAGTTGTTCTCAGCCTCAGCCCTCAGTGGTTCCTGTTGATGAGCCAGAGCAGCTCCTGTGGAGCTGAGTGAGGTTTTTGTACAGACTTGTATCACAGTGTGAATGGATAACTATAGCCATTCTGACCACTGTAATAATCTCCTGCATCGTAAGCCTGGACTCCAGTGATTATCAGTGTAAAGGCTGTTCCAGAACCAGTGCCTGTGAATTGATCAGGAACCCCAGACTGACAGTTTGTTGCAACATAAACCAGGAGCTGTGGAGCCTGACCAGGTTTCTGCAGCTACAAGTGCAGGTAGTTGCTGACTGGCTCTACAGCTGATGGAGACAGAGCTTCCTGGGAGAACAGACTGAGCTGAAGACTGAGTCAGAACAATCTGCCCACTGGACACTGGAAGTGAAATAGCAACAAGAATTATTAATACATGCTTTTTATAAATATAAAAAATATATACTCCAGCAGCCATATCAGCCTGCAACTCACAACTGGCAACCCACTGAAGCTAAGCAGGTATGAGCCTGGTCAGTACCTGGATAGGAGACCTCCTGGGAAAAACTAAGGTTGCTTCTGGAAGAGGTGTTATTGGGGCCAGCAGGGGGCTCTCACCCTGTGGTCCATGTCAGTCCTAATGCCCCAGTATAGTGATGGGGACACTATACTCTAAACTGGCGCCGTCCTATGGATGAGATGTAAAACTGAGGTCCTGACTCTCTGTGGTCATTAAAAATCCCAGGGCGTTTCTTGAAAAGAGTAGGGGTCCTGGCTAAATTTCCCATTGGCCCTTACCAATCATGGCTTCCTAATAATCCCCGAATTGGCTAAATTTACTCTGCTCTCCTCCCCACTAATAGCTGATGTGTGGTGAGTGTTCTGGCTCACTATGGCTGCCGTCGCATCATCCACACTGGTGGTGGTGGAGGGGAGTCCCCATTACCTGTAAAGCGCTTTGAGTGGAGTGTCCAGAAAAGTGCTACATAAGTGTAAGCAATTATTATTATTATTATTATTATTATTATATACACATTGGTTACATTTCTATTGAAGTTCTTTAAATTGTAGATTTTGTTAATATTGTAAAATTAATGTTAATAAAATAAAAATAGAGAACCAATACTTTTTCAAACATTTGTATTATATATATTTGCCCTAGAAAATACATTTGCTACATTTCTATTGATGTTCTTTAAATTTGAGGTTTATTCTAATTTTATTCTAAGATCTTTAAAACTGAGGTTAATATTAGGTTAATATTGGGAAATTAATGTTGTTAATTTTTTTTACTTATTCTAAATTTATTCAGTTCTTTAAACTTTAACTTTTAAAGGTAAATTAATGTTAATAAAATAAATATAATAAAATTAGAGAAGTATTTTCTTCAATTCTCACCTTGAGCAAAGAGCCCCAGTGAATCGATCAGGAACCCCAGACTGACGGCTTGTTGCATAATAAACCAGGAGCGGTGGAGCCTGACCAGGTTTCTGCAGGTACCATTGCAGATAGCTGGTACTACCACTGATAACAGAGCTGCTGGTTGTACAGCTGATCGCGATGGAGCTTCCTGGGATAACAGACTGAGCTGCTGGTGACTGAGTCAGAACAATTTGTCCACTGGACACTGGAGATGAAATAGCAGCAATAATTAATTCTTAATTCATACTTTTCGTAAACATTTGTATATATATTTACCACAGAAAACACATTTGCTACGTTTCTATTGACGTTCTTCAAATTGTATTTTTATTCTAAATTTATTCTTAGTTCTTTAAAACGTAGGTTTATATTTGGAATTAATATTAATGAAATAAAAGTAATAGAATAAGAGAATTATTATCTTTAATCTTCACATTGAGCAAAGAGCCCCAGTGTCCCCACCAGTAGAATCAGTGGCATCATTGTCCTGTGTGTCAGTGACTCTGAAAGGGCTGAACAGTGACTGATGCACACTGTGAGTCTTAAAACGTTTGGAGCAGTGAGGCAGCGCGGGTATGCAAAGCTCCTTCCTGTAAGCAAATCCTGTCA
The DNA here is from genome assembly GCF_040954835.1 of Lepisosteus oculatus. NCBI lineage: Eukaryota > Metazoa > Chordata > Actinopteri > Semionotiformes > Lepisosteidae > Lepisosteus > Lepisosteus oculatus. Next base: position 11,043,250 of record NC_090713.1, read on the forward strand.
CAGACAGTTAGAAACACTGACATGGGAGAACAGGTGCAATCTGCAATGGTTGGGTCTGTTGTTATGTGTATATAATATTTAGTGCATATACTGCTAGATCAGTACTCTGACATTAGAGCTCTATTACATCCTGGCCCCCTTCAGTTTGCTATTGCCCTTCTGCCCAAGACATTCAGACACCCTCAAAATGATCATTCAGTGATGGACCTGATAACATCCTAATCAATCCTCAGCTGTGATTTTGTATCTTAACAGGTAGCACCGAGCTCATTTCATTGGTAAACTCGCCGGCTCCTCTTCTCTGTCCATCTAACTTGGCAATTCTGAGTTTACCAACCAGGTGACTGCAAGCAGTCCAAATCAGGGTTTACCTTTTTTCCAACATGCCAGACCCAAAGAGTGAGTCAGTGAAGAACTGAATTCTGCCTGATAAATTCTTACTGCTACAAACTAACTCTTCTATTTCATGAACCAATTGTTAACTTTAACTGATCATTGGAACTGTGAAAGTTGGACTCTGAATATAGTTGCATTCAGAATATCTAAACATATTCAGTTAAGCACTGTAGCTGGGGCAAACCAAGTTTATCCCACCTGTCTTCCTTGTGGCTGTACTCAAACAGACAACTGTGACCAGAATGTTCTAAGTGGGGTATTTAAGGCAGGCCTATCTGTAATTAAAAAGAAGCTTTTTCTCTAAACATTCTGAAAGCACTGATCCAGCAGAGACTCGCCTTCCCCTGGAGGTCCTCTTGCCAGCACTTGGGGATCCCAGTCCTCCGCTGGCCTTGCTACAGAACCTGCTATTCCTCTGTCTGTTTATTCCTGGCAAACTCTCCCCAGTGACCCTGCTGTCTACTTTCCACACAGCTCCTCTCGCACTAATCTCCCCACCTTCTCCACAGACAGGTCCCAGTCTGCAGACTGCAGCATTCACTCGCTCCCAGCCCAGTCAGCCCAGGAACACTTACAAAGGACCACATGGTGATTACCATTACCATGGTAAATCTGTTGGTAAAATACCACATATGACCCACACATCTGCTGACTGAGACTGCAATTCCTAACCCTGATTCCTCTGTCTGTTCGTGTGCTTATTAATAATGTAACATACAGTATAGATAATTTTCCAGAACACCCCACCCCCCACTCCATACAGAATAAGTATTATTTAGAGAGAATCTATATACTGTAACTTATTAACTAATAACTTTTTATCATACAACATAGTCACTTTGTTTTGGTTTACTTTGAACTTTTAACAGTAGGGAATATTGCAATAGAATCTGCTAACTAACATCTTAGAATGTAGTAGTTGTAATCTATCACAGATGGAGTCAACGTATTAATGTAATAATATAATTATGTTATTCTGATAATTTTCCACAAGATGTTCTGTAATATTACTGTCTCGCTGTTCTCTGGTGGCATTAAATGATTAAAGGCCCAGTGATTTTTACCATGAAGGTAATTAACATAAGACAAAAAATGGAATTAAATACACACAAAAACAAGACATACCAACTGAAAATACTTAGGAGAGAGATAGATATTCTGCATCCCTCAAGTTTTAATCTAAACAGGAAATTGACTATTAAGCATTGAAGTCCATCGAAATTCTGTATACGTCTAACTGATTGCTTAGAGGCTGGCCATTCCTCTTCACTCTGCCTCTCCTGGTGTAAATCAGGGAAAAATTATTCTTCTTCAGGCTGTTTGAAACATTTGCTTTTATACATTAATACTGTAGCAGTCCCTCTGTTCCCAGGATGCAGTGATTCCATGAGGAAGCCATGGGGATAGTGAAGATGAGAAATTTGCAGATTAAGATAAGATCATCTTATTAGCCATTTACAATTTCTTGCATGACAGATTTGTCTTTTCACATACCCCAGCTTGCTCTCCTAAGACACAGACAGGGAGAGAAGCTTGGGGTCAGAGCACAGGGTCAGCCATTGTACCTGGAGAGCTGGAGGTAAGAACCTTGCTCAGGAGACCAACAGAGTAGAAGTTCTCTGCCAGCCACAAGATTTGAACCTGCAATCTCCCAACCATAGGTGCAGAGCTTTAGCCACAGAGCCACCACTCCGCATAGTGGAGAAGTTTGTGGGAAGCAGACCTCACACTTCAATGTGAATAACCCAGAGATAATGTCCCTTCATGTAGTGTGGACTGGTGGTCAAGACGTGAACTGACAAGTTATTGAACTTTTTTTTTATTCAGAGTGGTTATAAAAGTACTGATCAATTACTTTACAGAATTACCTTGCATAAGCATTGCATATGCCTTGCATATGTCCGAAGCACTTCACCGAATTTATAAAGAGAAAAACAAGATTTATTATAAAACTATCTCCTTCAGGATACACAACATTTTATACACAACATTTAAATAATTAAAATATCAGGATGTTTCAGACTAAACTCCTTCAGGTACTGTGAAAGCAAACTAAGCACTGTGCAGTTTTTACATCACTAGCTAGGAGGACACAAATGTCAGCAAAGGGAGAACTGAGTTACCTATTGTGGGAAGTGAAGCCTGTTTTACTGATGAAATCATGGTGCTGTTACAGCGGAGACAGCAATGATCTGTTCTGTCTCCCTCTTGTGGTCAATGATTATAACTGCAGTCTGTTTAACACAGATGAAAAACATCCAGATCCCGTGTCTCACAGTAGCTTCTGTAATCTGTCTTTAGAAATGGAGTTGATTGGATTGTATTTTACATAATTAATAAATATCACAATGTAAAAATAGACTAGTAAAGTTAAAAATACAAAAAAAATCTTATTAGCTATAGTGCTAATTAACGTAATTTATTTAATTGCAATTTTCAATTTCATAGCCTATTAAGCTTAATACTTAAATACATTTACACATTGATTATGTGTTTATTACACAATATTTATAAATGATATGAAAACTCAGCTTTGTTCATTTAATTGTAGCAGCTCAGTTCTCAGTCTCAGTCCTTTGTGGTTCCTGTTGATGAGCCAGAGCAGCTCCTGTAGAGCTGAGGGAGGTTTTTGTACAGATCTGTATCATTGTGGTAGCCCTGCTGACAGTAATAATCTCCTGCATCTTCAGCCTGGACTCCAGTGATTGTCAGAGTAAAGGCTGTTCCAGACCTACTGCCAGTGAATCGATCAGGAACCCCAGACTGACGGTTTGTTGCATAATAAACCAGGAGCTGTGGAGCCTGGCCAGGTTTCTGCAGGTACCATTGCAGATAGCTGGTACTACCACTGATAACAGAGCTGCTGGTTGTACAGCTGATCGCGATGGAGCTTCCTGGGATAACAGACTGAGCTGCTGGTGACTGAGTCAGAACAATTTGTCCACTGGACACTGGAGGTGAAATAGGAACAATAATCAATTCTTAATTCATACTTGTCCTAAACACTTGTATATATATTTACCACAGAAAACACATTTGCTACGTTTCTATTGACGTTCCTCAAATTGTATTTTTATTCTAAATTTATTCTTAGTTCTTTAAAACGTAGGTTTATATTTGGAATTAATATTAATGAAATAAAAATAATAGAATACGAGTATTATTATCTTTAATCTTCACCTTGAGCAAAGAGCCCCAGTGTCCCCAGCAGTAGAATCAGTGGCATCATTGTCCTGTGTGTGTCAGTGACTCTGAAAGGGCTGAACAGTGACTGATCCACACTGTGAGTCTTAAAGTGTCTGGAGCAGTGAGGCGGCACGGGTATGCAAAGCTCCTTCTTGTATACAAATCCTGTCACAGACAGTTAGAAGGGGCCTGAGCTGGGAGAACAGGTGCAATCTGCAAGGGTTGGGTCTGTTGTTATGCATATATAATATGTAGTGCATGTACTGTACCGCTAGATCAGTACTCTGATGTTAGAGCTCTACCACATTTAGTCTATGCATATACGCCTCTTAAAAACAACGTTTTTTTCTCTAAACAATCTGAAAGCACTGATCCAGCAGAGACTCGCCCTCCCCTGGAGGTCCTCTTGCCAGCACTTGGGGATCCCAGTCCTCCGCTGGTCTTGCTACAGAACCTGCTATTCCTCTGTCTGTTTATTCCTGGTGAACTCTCCCTAGTGACCCTGCTGTCTACTTTCCACACAGCTCCTCTCACACTGGTCTCCCCACCTTCTCCACAGACAGGTCCCAGTCTGCAGACTGCAGCCTTCACTCGCTCCCAGCCCAGTCAGCCCATACATCTCTCGCTCTCTGCTTCCTGCTGGCTTCCTCACCTCCATCTCATCTCTCTGATCTCCCAAAGATCCCTGCAGTCCTGCGCTTGGGGTTCAACCTGTCATTTCACTGCAGGGCTTAATAGTGGCTGCAGCATAACATACATGGTGTAGAACTTATTGATACAACACCAAAATATGCATAATAAACTATCAATCTTAATATAATATATTTGTGAAATGATCTGCTGTGATAAGAAATACTGATCACTCAGGGATTACCATGATTAAAGTTAATAACATCAGAGTTAAAATATATATATGTTTATAAATATATATAGGTTTCTGAACCCCCTTCCACTCACCATATATTCTATAAATACCAGTGACTCGCATCTGATGTCATAGAAATTATTTTTTTTAAATACATCTTAATTGCAAAATCCCCGTACAATGTTTCTGATAGCACAGTCTGATGATTTTTACTTTTTATTTATTTTGTAATGCCTGTTCAATTTGTCCCCTGTTGATTCCAATTTTTGTATGTGAGCTTTTCAATTGATCATGTTCTTTCTAGGTTGAAAGAAAAGTATCACAATCATTCTAATACTTTTCAAATCATCTTTGTGTAACTTGACCAAGAAGAAAGAGCACAAGAATGTAGCCGAAGAGGCCCCTGTCTTTAACTCCATATCGATCTCAGCCACAGAGTGACCTGGTGCTCTTTGTGTGTGGGAAAGTGAGGGAGATGAGTTTGTCTTTCGCAGGACAGTGATGACCCAGTACTCTCCATGGTGGATGTTTGCCAAAGGTGCTTGGATGTCTAGCAGAGAGTCATCTGGACATGATCATAAAGTCCAACGGCACTGTTCATCATGCAAAGGAAGATCCACCAATGGGTGATCTGTAGGGTGGGTACCAGAACCTGACTATAAAGAGTTGTTGCCAACCTAGTAAGTTATTTCTGTATCAAATAGGTTAATCACATTTATTCTCACATACAAATAAATGTGTTTTCATTATCATGAACTATCAAACATGTGTCAGTACAATTTTGGCATGCATACAATTTTTTTTTGCATCAAAACCTACCTAAGTTCTTATCATGAAAAGGTGATCTGTTTTTTAGGACTTTGGAACGATATAATATTGTGGTTGGGAATCTTCCAGGATGTTCCTCCTGTTATTTAAGATGCAGACCAGAAGCTTGGGGACCACATTTCAGGTGGGTTTTAATAGGATTTTAGGGATATGACTGCCAATCGTGTGGTGATTCATAGGACTATCACTATATGATGACCGGCAAGTGTTGTTGAATGCTGTGTCTTTTTTTCCTTTAGTTCCTATCTCTTAGTGTTCTGTCTGTCCCTCTATTCCAGGTGTGGGCCAGACTGCATACATCCATTCTGATTGTATGACAGTTGACAAACATTTATAGTGGGCATCTAGGTACGCTGTATTATTCTAGACCTGAACACTATGTAAACATTGCTTCTGCTGTGCTAATTGTGTTAATATAAATATTTTTTAATCATTTTCAGTCATAGCAATCTATTTGTTCATTATGATATCAATGATGTGTTTTCACATTATTATCATGCTATGTTAATTAACAGATTCTATTGGAATATCCTTTACTACCAAACTTTTATTAACTTTTTTATTTCTGTATTTTGTTTTTGCTACAGAATACTAGTTTCTGAACCACTTCCACTTGCCAGATATTCTATAAATACCAGTGACATGCATCTGAAGTCATATACATTTTTTAAAATAAAAAAGTACATCTTAATTGAAAAATCCCTGTACAATGTTTCTGATAGCACAGTCTGATGACAGTCTTTTTTATAAATTTATATTGTAATACCTGTTTAATTATTCCCCATTGATTCAATTTTTTGTATGTCAGCTTTTCAAATGATTATGTTCTTTCTACATTGAAAGAAAAGTATCAGAAACATTCTAATACTTTTCTAATCATCTTTGTGTGCCTTGACCAAGCAGAAAAGGCACAAGAATGTAGCTGAAGAGGTTTCTCTTTTTAGGTCCATATGGCTCTCATGCTGTGATCTCAGCCACAGAATGACCTGGTGCTCTTTGTGTGTGGGAAAGTAAGGGAGATGAGTCTTTCGCAGGACAGTGATGGCCCAGTACTCTCCATGATGGATGTTTGCCACTGGTGGCTGGATGTCTCGCTGAGAGCCATCTGGACATGATCATAAGGTCCAAGGGCACTGTTCATCACCCAGAGGAAGATCTACCAATGGGAGATCTGTAGGGTGGGTACCAGAACCTAACCTCACAACATCTCTCCAATCACCAGCTGTGATGACAGAATTCTGTCCAAGATATTCTTTCTGCAATAGAAGAAATCTTGTGTTCATGTACCAACTGTTATCTTTGCTGTCTATTTCGAAATAAGACAGTTGGATTCTTTCTTTTTGGCGACGTTGAATGTCCGAATATATTCAGAAATAAGCTGTAGCCAGGACAAACCTAGTTCTCCCACCTGTCTACCTTGTGGCCAGACCCAGGAGAACAAATTGTGTACAAACAAGCTCAGCAAGATGTGGTGATCCACAGATGTAGCCAGCTTCCTGTCTGACTTCCACAGCAACCGGCCTGACTGGTAGAAGTAGCCAACTCCCCGCTAAGATGGGAGAAACAACTGGTACTAACAGCCAGACCCAGACACAACTGTGTATCTAAACTGATAAAACAGCAAGTGAATTTCTTTGGTTTCTTCTAAAGAATAAGAAATAAAAACAGTCTGAAGACCAGCAGTGCTTCAGGTTTACCAGGAGAAATAATCTTACAGTGTATCTTTGAAGTATTCAGATGTAAACACTGGAGGAGTTTAAAGGAGACTTTAAACAAATATAAAAATTAGGGCTTTTCAAAATATTTTCCTGAAGAGCTACAGTCTGTTATTGAGCTCCCTTGTTAATGAAGGGGACAAAATTCAGCACCACAGTGTAACATGACAAAGTGGGAATGAGACTTCAGTGTTAGAGAGCTATGATATACAGTTCAATGCATATTATGATGCTGACAAGAGCTCTTCACTCATGTGTCATTCTGAGAGCAGTGTGAGTAAAAATACAGTTTTTAGGAATGATTATTTGAGTTATGGCATTGCTGCCTGTCAGTGCTGGGCCCCTGGATTAAATTTCCAGGGTGCAAACTGTGTGGAGTTTGCATATTCTCCCTGTGTTTGAGTGGGTTCCGTCCACGTGCTCTGGTGTCCTGCCACAGTCCAAAGAGATACTGGTAGAATAACTGCCTGCTGGGAAAATTGAACCCAGTGTGTGTGTGTCTGTTTGTGTTACGATCCCTGCCTCTCGGCAACGAAAGATGCAGAAGAAGACGTAGCCTTAGTTCATCAGTCCACCTATCACTGTACGCTTTCACCACCACACCTCCGTCTCATCTGGTATTTAAGCATTAGTCTTTCCCTACCTCCTCGCTCAGTATTGGTTTCCCTTTCGAGCTACTTAGTTGCGCTACGCCTTCTACCGCCTCGTACTGTTCTGGTTCTGACTTCGGTTTTTCCCCTTTTACTTCGTCTTTTGGATTACGGCTCGGCTTCGGTTGCTTTCTCCTAGTTTGGTTCTCTGGCTTCCCCTGGACTCTTGGCTCTCTCCTTCATCTATGGTTTTGGATTACGGTCTGACTTTGGATCACGACTCGTCTCTGTCGGCTCCCGCAAGTGGGTTCACTACTTGGTTTCGGTTTCACTGGCCGAATCCGTAACAGTTTGAGTTTATCTGCCCTGCAATGAACTGGATTTCCATCCAGAGTGTATCCTACCTTAAACCCATTCCAAATACACGGCACAGAAATTGCCCTGGTCAAAGTCACTAAAGATCTTCTAATAGCTGCTGATTCTGGTTCTCTTTCTATACTCATCCTTCTTGATCGCAGTGCTGCTTTTGACACTGTTGACCATAACATCTTACTTTCTCATCTTGAGACTGTGTTTGGAGTTTCTGACACTGCTCTCAAATGGTTCAAATCTTACCTCACTGATCGCTGTCACTTTGTCTCTCTTAATGGGTACAGGTCTGAAATTGATCTTGTTAAGTCTAGTGTTCCTCAGGGCTCAATACTGGGCCCCTTGCTGTTCAGCATTTACATGTTTCCACTTGGTCAGCTTTTAAGATCACATGGCTTCAGCTTTCATTTTTACGCTGACGATACTCAAATATACAGTACATCCATACCAAACCTGATACTGATGTGGCTGTCTCTATTCTATCTAATTGCATCTCTGACATAAAAATTTGGATGACTCAAAACTTCCTTCATCTTAACAGCGACGAGACTGAAGTCATGCTTATTGGCACCCCCCATCAACTTCATAAAGCCAGTCCTGTAACTCTATCTGTAGATGGTTCTGTATTTGAGCTCAATCAAAATTGAAAAACCTTGGGGTTATATTTGATTCTGGCTTAACATTTGACCCACATGTGCAACATACTGTCAAAACATATTTTTTTCACCTCAGAAATATCGCTAGACTACGCCCTATGCTATCAGCTTTTCAGCCACAGTTAGTGATCAACACATTCTCTCGAATTGACTACTGTAATGCTCTACTCGCTGGGGTATCTAAATCTACTCTGTATTATATCCAAAACTCAGCCGCCAGAATCCTGACCAGGTCTAATGCAAGTGTTTACATCACTCCTATCCTGGAGTCCTTGCACTGGCTTACGGTCAAATTCCGTGTAGACTTTCAAATCCTCATGCTCACCTGTAAGGCTCTGCATGGCTTGGCACCTCAGTCGCCCTACTCCCCACCTCTCAACCTTCGCTCTTCTAATTCTGCTCTCCTTACTGTCCCCCAAGCCCATCTACATTGTATTGGTGACAGGGCCTTCTCCTGTTATGCCCCCAAGCTCTGGAACTCTCTCCCCAAGGATATCAGAGAGTCACCTTCTCTAAACTCCTTCAAATCCAGACTCAAAACCTTCTTCTTCAGAAAAGCCTTTACTTAACTGGTTCCATTCTTCACCCCTCTGCTTTTCTTAGTACAACTATCCACGGTCTCCTCTATATATTGTAATTGTGTTTTATCTTGTGTATTCTTCTTAATATTGTTGTTGTCATCCTGTAAAGCGCTTTGAGAAGCCACCTTTAAAGGCACTATATAAAATAAAGCTTATTATTATTATTAATTATTATTATTATAAATAAAACATGTACCATCATATTGTAGTCTGTAAATATCTGTTCCTTCTGATTTTTCTTTCTGTTCTTGTATCTATCAGTTTTGTATCTCTGTTGTTTAAAGCACAGAAAATTCCTAAGAACCTGAAAGATTTGTTCTCTGTTTGGTGAGATGGCTGTAACGAACAGTTCTTTCCGGACCCTATGCGGACGACACAATCCGACAGAGTGGGGAAACACTAGGGAAACGTCATGCGTGTCCAAGGTGTGCTGGTGCACGGGGGAGGTGTGGCCGAGGCGAACAATCCAAAAGAGAAGTCCTTAGGGAATATCCAAAACACAAGGGTAAGTCCAAAACCAGGAGATCCATCAGAACAAAGAATTAAAAACCACGAAGGCCGGGTCGGAACCGGCAGACAAGGAACAGGAACAGGGGTTAAAACCTTAACGGGACCAGGCGCTTCCAGGTCCCGGACTCGCACGATATAGAAATTAAATGCAGAGCCCGGATGAGCGTCAGCGCCTGGCTTTTAAGGTGGGCTGGGAATAGGGAGCAGGTGCATAGAATACAGTCTTGAGTGAAAGGGCTGGAGCACCCTTAAGGAGGGGGAACTAATATCGTGACAATGGCAGATGTGATCAATATCTCTCTCTCTCGCCAGCCTCACGCTCAAAATGATTGAAATGAGGAATAATATAATCATTGTTCTTTGAATACTGTGACAGTGTTAAATGATCTCTTATTGGAGTAAAATAAACTTGTAAGTGCACCTGCAGTAGGTCCCAACTGCAGCAGTGCAGCCGCTGTGCAGTCCTGCTGAGGGAGGTTTTTGTACGGCTGTGTAACACTGTGTGAACACATAGGTACTGCTTGGATAGTGGAAACTCTGACAGTAATAATCCCCTGCATCTTCAGCCTGGACTCCTGTGATGGTCAGAGTGAAGTCAGACCTAGATCCACTCCCACTGAAATGCTCTGGGATCCCAGTATAACGATTACTTGCATCATAGATCAAGAGCTTTCTGTTGGTACCAGTGGAGGTAGTTGTTACTATACACTGTAGGACTGGTCTTACAGCTCACAGAGACTGTCTGTCCAGAGAGAACAGATTTCACTACTGGAGTCTGAGTCACAGTAACCTGTCCACTGGATTCTGAAAATGAGACAAAACACAGTAAATGCAGGAATTTAATGACAAGTGATTTAATTTCTTTTAGCTATTTTACACTTTTCTGTAAAGTTTGTTTACATTATATGCTAAAAGCTATATACTTCAAAAAACATTAAAAAACTATGTTTCAGTTAACACCTAGACAAGTATTAAATTATACCCTGAACAGAGAAGAGTGTCCAGATGAAGATGGTGATGAAGGTCATTGTTGCTGTGGGTTCTGTTGCCATGAAGGGCAGCTCTCAGTCATGAAGTGTTAAACTCACAGGGCTATAAACACTCCCATAGCACTGAAGCATGTGCTGCCAATGCAAAGTGTCTCTTCTATGCAAATTGTCTTCCTGGGTTCAGCAGCACCTATAACACAGACTTCGTGCTGTCTGTTATGACAGAGCAAGATGAGCAGTTTAGCATTAGACCATTACTGTTTTGCCCTTTTAGAATGCACTTCACCCATATTGCTCTCATAAAATGCTTGTTTTGACCAATGGGGTGTCTTAAACGGGACAGCCAAATTAAGTGGTGACTTTTTAATGATCTGAGATGCTCATCCGTCCTCTTCTTGACTAGAATCACCTTCAACATTGTAGATGACAGTTTGTTCCACACACCCACACTTCTGTGTGTAAAGAGGCACCGTCTGCTCTTGATGCCATAAACACTCTTTCTCTGTGGTGGCTAAAGCCAAGGCCTTGTCCAGGGCTTCTCCTGGGAGTGAGAATTGGACACACCTGGCCTAACTGCCTGGTCAGTGTCCTGTGTGACTAGAATGCCACTGGAGCTCATGTGATTGGTCCAGTGAGCAATTCCACATCCTAGCTTAGTTATTTAATAGGTTACATTAGTAGTCAGGTGTACATAAGCTACAGGCTGTGTCTAAGCTCCTACTGTTCAGGGAGAGAGGAGGGTAGATACTGTAATGCTTTAGGATCAAGGGAAAGGCTTTTGCCTATTTGTTTTAGCCCGTGGGTAAAGTGGAGTCTTTCAAACAGGATAAGGATAGGTGAATAGTTTCATATGGTGCACAGAAGGGGTTCTTGTGGCAGTTTGTTTGGTAGTTTTGTCATGGTCATGGAACCCTGTGGGTAAATTACTTTTGTGCACATACTGTACATCTACCCAGTTTACACTACCTGACCCCAACCCATCAACCTTGATGCCTAATATTTTTATTAAATTCCTTCTATTTATATTTCCCATCTTATCTACCAGTTACCATTAGTAATAACTTCACTTTTCATCTAATTTCATCTTAATAAAATATTTAATTTAACATTTAACTATTTTAAAGGTGGCTTCTTAAAGCACTTTACAAAATGACAACAATTAAAAATACACAAGATATACACAATGAAAATACACAGCAGAGGAGACAGTAGATGGGGTTACTGAAATCAGTTGTGTCAGGATAGGTAGTTTTAACACACTCCCTTGTGTTCTAATTAGTCTAGTAATTGTGAGACACTCCCTAGAGTAAGCTAGTGTGAGTTCGAAGATGGCTGACCTACGAACAAACTACTAAATAATCCTTCAAGTACAAAGTTAAGTTAAACACAGTCCTTGTGTTACGTTCAACTATGTTTAAGATGTATATATAAACAAACCCAAAAGGCAACAAGTTTGAGCAAAGGGGTATAAACAGAGCCAGGTAAGCAAAGGCCCTTCTAAACAAGAAGGTTTTAAGCAATTTGAAAGAAGGAATTCCTTGTGATTGGAGGTAATAATAATAATTATAATAATTGCTTACACTTATATAGCGCTTTTCTGGACACTCCACTTTACAGGTAATGGGGACTCCCCTCCACCACGACCACCTGGATGATGCGACGGCAGCCATAGTGGGCCAGAACGCTCACCACACATCAGCTATTAGTGGGGAGGCAGAGTAATGAAGCCAATTCATAGAGGGGGATTATTAGGAGGCCATGATTGGTAAGGGCCATTGGGAAATTTGGCCAGGACACCAGGGTTACACCCCTACTCTTTTCGAGAAACGCCCTGGGATTTTTAATGACCACAGAGAGCCAGGACCTCGGTTTTATGTCTCATCCGAAGGACGGCGCCTGTTTACAGTATAGTGTCCCCATCACTTTACTGAGGCATTAGGACCCACATAGACTGCATGGTGAGCACCCCCTGCTGGCCCCACTAACACCTCTTCCAGCAGCAACCTTAGTTTTTCCCATGAGGTCTCCCATCCAGGTACTGACCAGGCTCACATCTACTTAGCTTCAGTGGGTTGCCAGTTGTGAGTTGAAGAGTGATATGGCTGCTAGTGACCTCAACGGGCATAGGGACGGCTACACACAGTGCCATGGAGGCCAAGGCTTCGGTGCTCGCAATGATGATGGCAGCCGCATCCTGGATTGCATGGACACACACGACCACACTGTGGCCAGCACCTTTTTTAAGAAGAAACCGGTGCACTTGATCACATCTGGCGGGCGAGCAACCAAATCGACTTTTGGCTACTCCAGCGGTGAGACCTCAAGTTGCTGACCAATGTGAAGGTGATCCCGTCGGTCAACATTGCCCCTCAGCACCGCCTCCTTGTGTAGCGGCAATGCTTGTTAATAAGACAGAATTAAGTGTTGCTGTGCTTTCCCAAATGAGGCCCCATCTCTCTCTTCATCTCTGTGGTGCAGCCACAGAGAAACTATTCATGCAGGCTGATTTAAGGTGTTTACTTCTGATAAGGGACAGCTCCCAAATGGGGATGCACTTAGCTAAGCCTGGCTATCATGATCAATGGTCATCCATTGGTGCCTAAAAGTCTGCAAGATTCCAAGGGAGAGCCTCATCCAAGTGGTTTACAACCCCAAGGTCAGAGGGCATGGTTACTCATCATCAACCAATCAGGAACTGGTAGGGCCGAGTAACCCAAGTGGGTCTCTGATGCCCATGAAACTTTCAGCCAATGAACGAGCTGAAGTTCCTCCATGTAAAAACAGGCAACACAGAGAGCCTGGAGAGCCTGGAGAGAAATTCTAAAGACTATTCTAAGGAGAATTCTATTCTAAGGAGAATTCCAGGGGTGCAAGACAATTCCAGGGCAGGATGGCCCAGGAGCAGAAAGGCTCCCAAGGGCAGGACATTCTCGCAGGACATTCTCGCAGCGCACCTCCTCACCATCCTGAGACTCAGCTCGGACAACCACGTAACGGCCAGTGTGTCCGAGTGCCAGAACTTTGCTTTGTTCTAAGAGTTGAGAGCGGAGGTTGCCACGAGTAACCAAAGGATCCACCCGAGGTTAGCATCAGCAGCAAGCCTTGTGAACAGGTCGGAACTGTGGACAGCTGAATCATTATTCAGAACTAGCGCTTCATCAGGAACGAACCGGTTTTCTTCCTGACCTGCTGGGACCCACAGTCATCTTTTCTCCTGTGCACAAACTCTTGCTAGTTACAGCCAAAACTAACTAGCCGGTCTTCAGAGAGCATCAGCAGCGCACAGTCGCAAGCAGCACAGCACAGCCTGGCACGGAGCCAGAGAGCACGGATTGGACAGCAACAAGCCTGCAACTGCTTCTTTGTGCCTGCAGGAGATCTGAATCCCCAGAGATTGGATGAGTATTCAACTTCACTGCATTACAGTTCGAGAATTCAATTGTTATCCCAACCAGTTGATATCAATTTAATTCCTAAGAGTTATGTACTTGTTTTGAGTATCTAATGTAGAAGTTATAACCAAGTCCATTTACGAAACGGTCTAAATGAATGATATACCGAACGTATGTCCTCTTGATATATGTAACTCTTCGTAACTGACTGAATATATATACCTTTTGTATTCTGATAACCCTCACGATAAGATCTGTTAGGTTTACATGCATATTTTATGTATTAATAAATGTATTCTTGTGTATCAGTACCTGTGTGTGTGCGTTGTTTGAGTTATATCACATGGTTGGATTCTAAGGCCATTAAAAGAATCAATTTCGTGATTTACTTCTACAATTAATAATTGTCCCAGTAAATGCCCAAACCCCTACAGAACTGGTGCCTCGTGAGAGCACACTACATTGGTTTCAGTTACCTCCTAAATGCCAGCCAGACCACCACTGCTGCTGTTGTGCCCTTTTTGAATGCCCCTCACCTAGATTGCTGCAGTAAAATACTTAGCTGGATCGATGCCCTTTCTTAAAAGCGAATGACTCGGTGATTTTTGATGATCTGAGACCTTGTGTTTCAAAATGGGGTTCACGCTTGTCTTGATTGCATAGATAAAATGACCAAAGAACGTAAAAGCTGCTCAGAGACACAAGAAAGATTACAAACGAGAAGGCTAATGGGCCCAACAAGTTGTTGGTTCAAATCCCAACTAGACCACTAGTCTAGAATGCACATCACCCAGATTTCTCCAGTAAAATGCTTGGCTGGGCCAATGAGATGTCTTAAAAGTGAACTAGTTGGAGATTTTTGATTATCATAATTGCACATTCAGCCTCTTCTTGAATAGACCTGTCTTAAACACCACAGCTGTGACAGCTTGTTCCATGCACCTACATTTCTGTGTGTAAAGAGTTATTTCCTGGTCTTGATGCTATAAACATTCTTTCTAGTCTGTGGTGGCTCAAGCCAAGGCTTTGTCCAGGCCCTCTCCTAGGAGTGAGAATTGGAGACACCTGGCTTAACTGCCTGGACAGTG
Source organism: Lepisosteus oculatus (assembly GCF_040954835.1). NCBI lineage: Eukaryota > Metazoa > Chordata > Actinopteri > Semionotiformes > Lepisosteidae > Lepisosteus > Lepisosteus oculatus. The sequence continues at coordinate 11,058,415 of NC_090713.1, forward strand.
CCCTGTATGACTGGAATGCCACTAGAAATCATGTGATAGGTCCAGTGAGCAGGGAACTAGGACACTGCCCAGGCCCTGAGGCTACCAGGGGGCCCCCTCATTGTGCAACACAACATCTTTTTGTTTTGTTGCTGTGACTTATCCTAAAAAATGGCAAATCATAATATTGAATGTAATGCTTCCAAAGCACAGAAAAAAAGAGTGGGATAAGTGATCACAAAATAGAGGTACACTCAAAGTATTATAATAATGTATAATATGCATGATAATGTAATAATTTCATTCTGTTTTGTGTTTGTCAGATCCATGTAATTAGCAAGCCATTTCAAGTCCCAGTCAATGCTGAGGGACAATCTTTTTTCCAGTTATATAATGTAAGTTGTTTATACTGTTGACTTGTATTAATTTTAAACTGTATCATAGCATATTATATATTGAACTAATTAAAAAGGAGGTATATTTTACAGAAGCAAATTGCTCAGTTGTATATATAAAAAAGAGTTTATTATTATACCGTAGCTTGTGAACATAATGTGTTTCTTTCAGGTTTACTGTATTTAATCCTCTTACTAAATTAGTGTGGACTGTAGTTCAAAACATGTTAACTGACAGCAATTTTTAGTGTAAAAATACTTAGCACTTCAAAAACAGAATTGCCTTGCATGAGCACTATGCAATATGTTCATGAAAATGCTTATTAAATCTTAAACGAAAGACCTCACTAAAATGCACACTGAATATCAAAAAGCCATGTTACAAAGGGTAAGAAGAAGTACAGTACAGAGCAGAACTGTTTAATTATAATTAGACTCTGGGCTCTTGTTTGGATTTTTTTTTCCAGATTTTGAATGGGTGCATCTGTATCTAGTGCTTCTGTTTCTACTAGATTATCTATATAAAAATCCTTTATTATACTGTACATAGATTACAAGACAAGGGTGTTCTCTTTCCCCCTCTTCTTTTTAATCTTAATGACATCCAGGGAGTCAGTCCTAATGGCAAATATAAAATATTTTTTTATGAGGATGACAATTTATTGACACTAACAAATCCTAAATCTCGAGAGCTTCTTGTTCCAGATCACCCAAAAAGACCAGACTGGAGCTACTGTAAGTACAGTACTGAACAGAGCTTGCTATTCTCTGTTTTCTAGGGAAGTCTGTTTTCCTGTGTAAAGAATCCATTGGTTAATAAATGGCCTCTCCTGGCTGGTAAGTGCATTTTTAAAATGGAGAGATTCAGCAGGTTCCCTTCATTTAGTGGCATTTGGGTTTACAGTGAAAGATTTAACCTCAGGTTGTATTCTGGTTAGTTTAGAAGACTTATCTTTTATTTTGGGATATTGTAGACATTATAAAAATTCTTGATAACTTTAGACCTCTGAGACACATTATTTGAAAGTTTGTACATACAATAGTATAACTTGTGTGAGGTATGTTTATACTGTGTGTGCGTTAGTGTGTGCATTGTCATTATTAATAAATATTTGTTAATCCCAGTGTGCCTGAATTATTACTCTTTTCACCAAAGCTGTCCCGGAGAACAAAGAGCTCATGTGCCCCTAACTATACCAACAACTCTGGTGTATTTTTGGCCACAATGTTTTACAAGTCTGGGGATTATGATTATTTATTTCATTTATTGATTAATCTGCTTGGTCATTTCCTGATATTTTGATTTTTTCATTTTCACAACTCCCTATTTGTAACTGTATTAGCCCCTCTCTGTAAGTGCACTGTTCACGTACTGTGATATAATAAAAATGTTTTATAATATATGGTTGATGTCTATTATGCAATAATATATTTAATTTAATGTTTACTTGTACTATTTTTATGTTTCTAGAAGTTCCCCTGATGAAAGACACATTTCTGATTTAAGTGTTATTGTGTTATATAAATGTAAAACATTATTTGTGCAAACTAATGTGCACAAAACCAATGTGATTGCTTTGTTTTATTTATCCCAATAATATCATTATCAGGCTTCTTTGTTCACTGCTACTTTATTAAAAGATTACATTGAGAAAGCATTGTATATGACATTTAAAAATAATAATTTGATAAATGTCAAAATAAGCTTGCAGATACAAAACTAATGCTAATGCTTTGATATTCTTAGACATATTTGCATTTTACTGAGTGTCAAATACTGATAAATGTGAATGTAAAACATACAGTAGAGGCAAATCTATACAGTATGTCAGCCGACATCGCAACATTTCTACCAAATACTGTTTCCAGGGAGAGCAGAGTACAATATAACTTTCATCCACAGTGAGCTTGTAACCAAAAAATACAGTATTTATACACTTCAGTTTTCATTGGAACAATGATGGTAAAGATTAGGATTAGAGCTCTGTACTGTATAAGAGTTAAACTTTTTTCCCATTGCAACTATAAAGCCACTCACTAGTATAACACAACAACAGTACCTTGTTTTATTTATTTTTTAATTGAGTAAGTCATTAATTTTAAGATTTTATGACAAGCCTGTTCATATTAATGATACAATAGTTTCCTGATCCTCTTGAAAAGAAATGGCTTTCAGTTTCTCGTTGTCTTCTCTCAAAGCACTTATGAGTGTTGCAATATCTTCCTGACAGAGAAGATGGTATTTTTCCATGCCCAAGATGTCACACAGATTCAGAGAGATGTCCTGTAGAATGTTAATCACCACATCAAAGATGATGACATACTCAGTCTGTTTCACCAACACCTGTGCTTTCCCTGACAATGTGTTGAGCATCTGTGTGGCATTCCTCAAGTCTTGCTGGACAGTCACCATGTACGAGATCTTAGAGGAAATGTCTTGAATGTCATTCTGAATTTGTCTTAACCATGCATCAGTGTTGTTGAGCTCCTCTCTCTTCTTTTCAACCATTTGCTCATATTCCTCTACTCTACTAAGAGATGTGGTGAAATTTTCCTCAGATGTCCTCAAAGCCATTTCAGCAGTGTTGGCAGCCTCTGTGGCATTGTTTAAGTCCGTTTGATAGACACCAATCAGAGTAGCTCCTGAAAAATGAAAAAAGGAAAAAAAAACAATAGTGTATTATTTTGTGTCCAGGAAAGACCAATATGAATTGATATTTTCATATTTTATTCTCATCCTTGTGTGAAAGCACATTCACCAGAAACCTCTGGGGGAATAACCTGCTTCTTTCAGTCACCTGACCAGTTGCTGGAAGATAATTGGCCAGGAGAAATTTAAAACCGGGAAGTGGAGGCTTTCTGGGTAAGTCAATGGAATTATGTCTGCCATCTGGAGAATAGAAGGCCTATTGGCTCCACTCAACATAGAGAAAAGGACTGACTGACCACCGAAGGGAGACTGAGACTGTGTAAATATTGTTTTGAAGCCAGTAAATGGCTTAGCTGCTTGGTTATGATAGTCAGAGACTTTATGCTTCTGACTACACTTTTCGATTAAGGTTTCGTTTTGGTATTTGGTTGTGGCTGTTTCTTTCTTTATTTCACTGTAGTGTAAATAAAGAACACTAGTATTTTTTAATCTTAATGCTGTAACAAACTTCTGATTTCAAGTAACTTTGGGGTATAATGTGGATATGTAAATATGTTGATTCAGTGGTAGAAGCAATTTTGGCACTTCTTTCTACCAAATGTTATTATTACTGTACACTACATGTCCCCTTTCAGCACTTACCTATTATAGTCCCAATAATAGGAATAAACATCAGTCCAATTCCAGTGTTTCTAATAGCTTCATCATGCTGCATTCTGGCTTTAATATCATTAACAATCTGCTGTTTGGACTGAAGATTACTTTTTGCTGACTGCAGTTCATTTCTGTGTCTCTCCAATATTTCAGTGTTGGCTGTGAGCTGGTCTTTCAGGTTGGCCAATTCTGTTTTCTTGCTACCATGTTCTCGTTGCAGCCTGCCCTTCTCCATTGTCAGCTCCTCACAGTGCTTGTCCACCTTTTCCACTTTGCATGTTGCAGCTTTATCTGATCGTTCTAGCCATTCCTTTGCTGCCAGAATCAGTTTCCTAATGTCTGCATGTTCCTGCTCCATGTGATTTCTGTCCACAACCAGGAGAATCGCAAAGAGATTCTGCAGTGTGAGGACACCTTCCTTCATGGATGATATAACAGCCTCACCAAATTCCTCCAAGTCTTCGTTACAGATGACAGCGAGTGTCTCTACAGTTGACACTGACATGATTTCTCTACAGAAGAGAAGATTCAAGTATTAGAGTTAAATAAAACAGCTATTACTACAGATTTAAGTTCAATATTGTGAAACATGCAAATGCAGCCATTATAAATGAATGGTACAACCCTGTATTGCACGAAATTATCTACAGTTCACCACGTTGTACCGCAGTACGTGATTGACTAGCCAAAATGAACGACAGGGGTCTCATGATGTATTGGTTGTTAGTGAAACTATATAATCATTTAATCTCTTTACTGTGCATGTTTTAATCCACTTAATATTGAATATTAATATGGAATTTTACAACTAAAGGGAAATTTATGTAGCTGAGTAAAAACAAAAGAGGAGCACAACATGTTTGAAGGTCATAAACAATATTAATTTAGGAACATAAACATATTATGTAAACTGTATATGTCTGGTTTTGGTAAAAAAATATACACCCGTATTCACTTTCTTCCTAAACATTTTAAAGTCTTTCATTTGGTTACATGCTGTGGTTAATTTGCAAAAGTTTGTATGTGATCCTGACTATATTAAGTTTATATCATTCATAAAAAGTTATAATGTTTTAACCTCATCTATGGATATTTGCGCTCGTTATCATAGTAAGAAAACGCAAACTTTTTAGACTTTGATTAATATGGAACATAACATGGAATCGTGTATCTAAAGAATTTAATAACAGTATTAATTTAAGGATCTAAATCTATGTATCTTTATAGCTGGTAGTATTACTGTAATCCACTTTCTTTGTTAACACGTTTTATTTTTAATTTGACTCATTCACGCATGTTAAAGTATTATGTACACTATATTAACAGTTTTTTGTATATATATTATAACATATTCACTGTTAAGTTATATTAATAATGAAATAAAAATCGTGAATACTGTTAACTCTTCAACCGGTTTAATTCAAAACACTTTATTCAGTGGGGAATTTCACAGACGCCTCAAGCCTTAAAATGAAATCGTATATATTGTGATAAGGATTGAGAATAACAAAGTGGTATTAAAAATACCACTGAAACTATAATAATGAGTCTGGTCATTATTAACAGTATCAATTTAATTATAATAATTTCAAGCTTCTTGTATCTTTTTCAGAGTCATTGTTTTCTTCAGTTTTCATGAGCTTCGCATATTAAAATACTTATTTATGAGACACGATGTTTCAGATTTCAATAACTTTGCCCACTAGCTAACACTTCAGCTAACACACAGAAGCAAACTGAATATGAAATGTGCTTGCAAGAATCGTGATTACAAACATTAAAAAACATACTTGATTTATACTATTATACTGTACAGTGTATCAAAATAATCTATGGTGACTACACTGCCCACTAAACCTCTTTCCCACATTTTCACGGGGGCAAAGTCACGTAGCTGATTCACAGCTGGATGCAATTTTATCTAACAATTCAGATATTTGTTAACATATTTACTTAAACTAGTTCAGGTGGGTAGCTGTGTCAGCATGCATATGCTGCAAAGGAACAAGTAATAGTTTATTCATGCTGAAAAGATAAGAAAGAAAACAAAATGAGCCTAGAAGGTTCCACGGCCAAAACATTGTGTTTTCTTTCTTCTCTTTTTGTTATGGATTCGGTAGAGGGACCGAAACCAGTGAGTGAACCCACTTGCGGGAGCTGACAAAGCCTAGCCGTGATCCAAAGAAAGCCGTAGTCGAAGGAGTGAGCCGAGAGTCCAGGGGAAGCCAGAGATCAAAAAGAAAAGAGTTACCGAAGCCGAAGCGTGATCCGAAATCGTAGACAGTAGAGCAATCCGATAGTCCAGGTGTAGCCAGTGATCCGAAACAGAGCATAAGTAACGAAGCCAAGCCGTGATCCGAAAAGCCGTGGTCAAAAGGGAAAAAAACGTAAACCGAAAGCCAAGACAAACACAAGGTAGAAGTAGGAGTAGCGCAACCAGGAAGCTCGAGAGGAAAACCAATACTGAGCAAGGAGGAAGGGAAAGACAGGTGTTTAAGTAGGATGAGACGGGGGTGTGGTGGTGAATAGGAAAACTGACAGGTGAACTGATTGATTGGGGTTACGCCTACTTCTGCCTCTTCCGTTGCCGGGAGGCAGGGATCGTAACACTTTTCAGCATGGAATAAACCTATTACTTGTTCCTTTACTTAAACTAGCCATCTCAGTAATCTCACTGTGTTAGTCTCACTGTACACCTCAGGGCTCATTCAATGTTCACACTCCCAGCAAAATAAAAAACCCATTTGCTGCATTGTTACCTTGCATCAGAGGGGAAGGAAAAGTGCCTGCGGTCATTTTCTTCACTGACAAAGTTGATATAAACTAATTCAAAGGGAGTATTGTGTTAACACAAACTCTGCTTAACAGAGCCTCTTGTAAGAGCTAGGTGACTTTCTGCTATCTAAACCAGTTTTTACAGCTTTTAAAATCACGCAATGTTTGAACACGTCATTGTATCTTATTTTTTATTTCATTTTTAAAAATAAAATAAATAAAATATCCTGTGTTTTTCTTAACACTAGTTTTTCCATACTGTACTTCTAAAACTTCTAAAACAAAGACGTGCCACATGCAAACAGCATGATGTTGCATCGTTTTAAAGCCACTACAGTTCAGCTCATGGGAAATACATTTTATTTCTACTGCATCAAAGGCTAACTCGTTCAGAACGCCCCACATTACAAACTCAGAGTTAAAAGGAACATGTCAAAATATTTCCAAGTAATCACAAGTGAACGAGTTGATGGATTCAGTAATAATAAAGAAATCATAACAGTAATCATGCAATCCAACTGAAAGAAGGACACTTAAATCAATATGAAAAGACAGTTAAAACACTTTTATGTACATAGATTGAGTCTTTGTGTGAGCTGTAAGTTCTTTTAACTTCTTAATTAAACATTTGAAACACTTAAATTAATCTTTAATCTTTATTAGTTTAAATTAAAATAAAATTAAAACTTATTTTAAATTAATCGAATCCCAGGTGTGAGTTCATAATACCAGAATTACGTATCCCCACGTCTGCGAAATGCCTGATCATTTACTGTAAAGCTTTCAGTGCTTTGTTTATGTATATTCCAATCGCAGTGGGGGCAGGGTGTGTGTGGAAAGATTTAGGCTGCAATTGAATGGAGGTTTTTATTTTTCACAACTTAAACATTGTTTTCTCTGAAAGCGTTTTCTTCCCTCTTAAGCTGATCTTTTGCTGCCAACATATGCCTACACAGCTCCCTACATGAATTATTGTACTTGACTGAGAAAGCTTTAGAGAACTTAACATTTTTATTTTTAATCAATTGTAAATATGATGTTTACATTGGCGTTTTTATAAATTTTTTACTTAAGTGTATGGAGGAATGTCAGCTGTCAAGGAGAGCTTCCCCCTTTCCCCCACGGACAGACTGAAAAAGCAATTTTGAAGTGTTAACTATCCAGCCATTGCAAGCCACTGCAGCAGCAACAAATAAATAAAAAATAAACATTTTTTCTCCTGATGGTAACTGTAACAAATTGTCACGTTTCACATACATGTGAAACAATCATGACATTCTCATCCAATCAAAGTTTTGATGTTTTTTTTTTATTTTGAAACTGTGATCTTTGACATGCAGGTGTGAAGTAGAATTAACAGCTTCAGATTTAAAGGGTTATTAATAATATCTTCCATGTTACATTAACATTGGAATGTTCTTACAAGTGTAAAAAGAGGTGATACACAATGTGTCTCCTCTATAACTCTACAGTTTACAGAGAAATTCTGCCAGAGCCACACAACATTGTCCAATAATACTCTTTTTGTGTTAAGCAGAATTTGCGCAATAAGCACATTGTTTAATGGGGATGACATTACCCACATCTATATCACTGTACAACATAGGTTTGAGTCGGAGTGTCTGTTAATAAAACAGAACGCCTTTCAATACATATAACCACTGCTTGATTTCTTTATCCATTTCAGCTAAGTGAGGGGAATTAAATCAGCCAGAAATTCGGAGTGCCAATTGTAAAAATAACCCTTCTTCCTTCATTTAAAGAATTAAAGAATTAAAGAATTTCACGAAGAAAGTTTGTAATGTTCTGTAGGGTGCTCTGAATGAGTTAAACTTTGCTGCAGGTCAAATACTGTAAATGTATTTCCCACAAGCTATACTGTAGTGGCAGTACAGTAGCAGCTTGAAAATATTCATTGTTATTTATAAATCACTTAGCTTCGAAAATGTTGTGATATTTAGAAATATCAAAAATGTCAATATAGTGTCAATAATATTTGCTATTTTAGTTTTTCAAAGAAATGTTTATTTGTTAGAGGAAATATCATGGTGATAACTAAGATTGAATGCCTGGCTTCCAGCATATAAGGAACATGCCTAAGCCATTATGCCACACACATAATCACAATGGTAAGTGTTAAACTGATGCAGACATGCACTACTGTGATAATTTGAGCTATATGAATATAATTATATCATTATCAATTTCTTTAGATATGCGATTCTATATTATATCCCTATTAATCAAATTCTAAAAAGTACTCGTTTTTTTACTGCTATACCGAGCGCAAATATTCATAGGAAATGTTAAAACATGTTTACGTTTAATGAAGTATATAAACTTCATATAGTTGAAGGAGCACGTAAAACCTATTCCAAAATAACCACAGTATGTAACTGAATGAAAGACTTTTGAATGTTTAGGAAGAAAGTGGAATACTGGTGTGGATTTTTTTATTTAAACTACCAATACCACCCATATACAGGTTACATAATATTTTTATGTTCCTACATTAATACCATTTATGAGCAATCTTTGGGAAAACATTATATGCATGGTGAATCGAAAATTCTCAAAACTTACTTTGGGTGATTGGAAACGAATAAGTGATCAGATCAACAGAATGCTACGAAGAAAGAGGTGCTGTTTTCCTTTGGTTTAACAGTCTGGGGAGCAACAAAACAGTCCACAAGACTGAGTGACTGAGACAAGAGAGTGTGGTGTTACTTTTTGTCAATGAAAAAATAAAGTTATTTAGTGTCGCAACAGTTAAACTGATGCAGACAGTTACAAAGAAAGTGGACCAAGGTTGTACTTTGAGATTACAGCCTATCCAAGGTCATTCATTATTAATACTATTAGTAATATCTTCTGTAAAGACTTTAATGCATAAAATATTAATGAAAAATTGAAATATTTATGATGGAAGTGGAAGGTTGTGTACTTTTGTCCAGCTGAGCAATCTTGCTTTTATAAAATATACTAACTTTTTAATGTTTAATGATTAACATGCTGTAATACACAATTTAAAATTAAAAGTCTAAAGAGTATACAACTTAAATTCTTAATTGGAAAAACGATTGCCCCTTAGTAGCAATCTTAGTAGGATTCAAAACCCAGTGTTTTTTGGCAACAGCTCAAATAAATACATGAGACAGTAAGCTTTATTAGCTCTACCTGGCAGTTTTACAAGGTAATTCTAGATACTATCATAACATGCGGTATGATGGGGTATGACGCGTTGTGTTGTGCCACGCCTACCAAGTTTTACCGAAGCGTACCACACTCTTTGAATGGCTGGATCTGTAATTGAGCAATAAACTACTCAACAAGTTAAAAGACAAAAGATTCCAATTACTGTATTTACAAACTGAAACACACAAAGTTTGCTATTTACAGTGTAGCGGTGAGGCTTATTAATAAGGCAGAATTAAGTGTTTCTGAGCTTTCCCAAATTAGGCCTCATTTCTCTGTTCATCTCTGTGGTGCAGCCACAGAGAAGCCATGCAGGCTGATTTAGAGTTCCTTTGATAAAAGACAGCTCCCAAAGGGGGATGCACTTAGCTAAGCCTGGCTATCATGATCAATGGTCATCCATTGGCGCCTATCTGTCTAGGGAGTGCCAGTTGGACATCTGGACTGCATTACTAAGTGTCAGGAGTAAGTGACTCATACATTTGCCGGAGCTTTCTAAATTTCTTTAAATTGCTTCTTCATAGTTTGAATTCACCTTTCATTAATTCAAATTTGGGTAACAATTCATGTTCCAAAGCATTGCATTTTCATAAAAAGAACATTCTTAACAATAGGTATGGGTCTATTAAACTTATGATTCATGTAAGGTAGGGGTGTCAGATGACTGCTGCAATTTTTTTTGCACAACTTACTGAAGTTTTAACTTTTATATTTTTCTCACTGTTAGTGGAGTGAAATACTGTAGATGTTAACTTGGTTGGTTTATGATACACGCTGCTAGCAGGCTGTGAAGCCTAACTATAGGTTACTATAAAAATCAAGGAAACGACAACATGAAGTGTATTAATATGGTTTAGGGTCACAATGTGACACCAGAACAGCTTCAATGTGCCTTGGCATAGATTCTACAAAGATCTAGAACTCCACTGGAGTGATGTGACAGTTATTCAGCATGATTTTGTAATTATTGGAATTATTGGCATTTATCTTGTCCTCTTGTCCTCTAGGGGGATTGAGTGGCCCTTAACCATGTCTGAAAAGCACCTCACACAATTACAGAGCCACCAGAATCCTTCACCATGGCAAACAAGAACTTAAGCCTGTTGACTTCTTTTGGAGTGGACAACATATGTACTCATCTGCATGTACTCACTCATCTGACAACTTCAGTAATTCATTGTTTATCCTTAAAGATTTATTATTAGATTTAAGAATTATTGTTAGGTGTAGTTAAACACTTCATATCTGAAGAAAGATACAAGATGTTAACTTTAAGTTCATTCTGCATGAAGATTAGACTTCTAAGCAACAGGAGTTTATGGCAGGAAAGGGAGAACTGATAAGGATTCCAGATGCAAGCTAAAAGAGCTAGGGAACCCCCTGGGGACTTAATCCCTGACCATTTGGCCAAAAAGCTGTAAACTGGCCAAATACCATGACCCCCCTCTTTACCATAATACCAAGTGACGTCAGAAGCGGAAAGAAAATACTAAATAAACTAAAGGTTTGTACCGGCACATTGAACAATATTTCGGTTTTGTTGTTTCTTGCGGGGAAACAAGACTTCGGCTTTATTGTTCCTTGCATGCAATAAACACATCTGTTTAACTTCATCTCAGGATCCAGACCTTATTCTTTCTGTTACAACATATCCCTGACATATATAAAATATACAAGATTGTTTACAGATTACAACGTTAAAAAAAAACTTTTACTACTTATTTTCCAACATGCATCATTGCATTAACTTTCACCATTTGTTTTTGTATTGCAGCTGCAACAGTCACAGATTTTTGCACAGGGACTATTCTAGCTATTATTTTAGCATTCACAGCCACCTCTGGGACTGTTGACAATAAGAATAGAAGATTTGGTGCACAGTTCCAGTAGTTCATTAGATACAGTCAGTTAAGTAAAATAGTTTACAAGGAAAAACTACAATAACAACTCAAATTTACTCACAAAGTGTTGGGTATGTATTTTTCTAACAATCAGTGCATTTCTCAGATTAAAAAATGTTTTCTCTAACAATTGAATTGTTGTTGCTTACCTTTGTTAACACTGTTAAGATCTGTGAGTAGTGTAATCTGTAGATAGATCTTGTGCTTCTGTGGGCTCCTGGCAGAGAGATTCGGTTCCCCGCACACAATACTGATACTAAGCTACAGAGCTTTTATATTAGAGAGATGCACTTTCACTTTCAATTTCCTGTAACTGGTGTTGTGTATTAGTTTACATATTCCATTACTTTTAACTTTTAAGAATTTATTTTGATTTAATGTTTAATATTTAACTGTAGCATTTGGAAAGAAAAATACACTTTTTAGTTACCTAAAGACATTTATTAAGTTGCAATATGCAATTGGAATACTTAATACAATTAGTTTTATTTATGACTGCACATTTAGTACAATTTATAAAGCAGGGGATGTTTAAGAAGGGCTAGGTTAAATCAAAATAAATTCTTAAAAGTTAAAAGTCATGGAATATGTAAGTTAATACACAGCACCTATTACAGGAAATTGAAAGTGAAAGTGCATCTCTCTACTATAAAAGCTCTGTGGCTTTGTATCAGTATTGTGTGCAGTACTGGGAACTGAATCTCTCAGTCAGGAGCCCACAGAAGCACAAGAACAATCTACAGATTACACTTCTTACAGATCTTAACAGCGTAAACAGAGGTAAGAAACAACAATTCAATTGTTAGAGAAAACATTTTTTTAATCTGAGAAATGCAATGATTGTTAGTAAAATACATACCCAACACTATGTGAGTAAATTTGAGTTGTTATTGTAGTTTTTCCTTGTAAACTATTTTACTTAACTGACTATATCTATTGAACTACTAGAACTGTGCACCAAATCTTCTATTGTTATTGTTGACGGTCCCAGAGGTGGCTGTGAAAGCTAAATTAATAGCTAGAATAGTCCCTGTGCAAAAATCTGTGACTGTTGCAGTGGCAATACAAAAATAAGCATATTTTATGTCTTGTAATCTGTGAACAATCTTGTATATTTTAATTATATCAGGGATATGAAGTGTTTAACTACACATAACAATAATTCTAATCTTTAAGGAAAAACAATTACTGAAGGGTTTATCAGGCTAGAGCTCCACATGTATCCTATATCTTGTCAATTAAGACAGGGGCACTCGTGGTGCATTGGTCATTAGTGAAAAGATTTAATCATTTAATATCTTTACTGTGCATGATTTAATCCGCTTAGTATTGAATATTAATATGGAATTTTACAACTAAAGGGAAGTTCTGATAGCTGTGCATAAAAAGAATAAGAGCATAACACGTCTGAAGGTCATAAACAATATAAAATTAGGAACATAAACATTATGTAAACTGTATATGGCTGGTATTGGTAGTTTAAATGAAAAATGCACACCAGTATTCCACTTTCTTCCTTAACATTTTATGCCTCAAAGTTTTGCATTCAGTTACATACTGAGGTTATTTTGGAAAAGTTTTTACATGCTCCTACCAACCATATTAAGTTTATATACTTTGTAAAAAAGTATAATGTTTTAATTTTTCTGCAAATACGCTCGTTATTGCAGTAAACAAAAGCATACTTTTCAGAATTTGATTAATAGGGAATATAATGTGGAATCACGTATTTAAAGAAATTAATAACAATAAAGTTATATTCATGTACTGTAGCTCAACCAGTAGTATAATACACTTTCTATGTGTGCTTCAGTTTCAGTGCTTCCCGTGTGATGGCTTAAGTGGTTGTCTTATGAGCCTGAGGTCTGGTTTTTAAACCCAGCTATTGCCATAAGTTTTCTTTTAACAAATACAAATTTCTCTGAAAAACTAAAATAGAAAATGTTATGGACACTACTGTATATTGACATTTTTTATATTTCTAAATATCACAACTGTTCGAAGCTAAGTCATTTACTAATAACAACGAATAATTTGAAGCTGCTCCTATTGTCGTTATTATTGATAATAAATATTATCGACACTATATTGGATTTGTTGGTATTTCTAAATATCACAAAATGTTCAAAGTTAAGTGATTACCATTTTCCATGTATACTTTCGCTCATTATCACAATAAAATAAACTCATACTTTTCAGAATTTAATTATTTAAGCAATAAGGCACTCGAGGCCTGTGCTATATCGTGGATATACAGATGCAGCCATTCAAAATGGGTGAGGTATTTCGCGGCATACCCCGGTGGGCGTGTCGCGGTATCACGCGGTGTCACGTGGTTAATCGCACGTCATTTGACGCTCTGCCGGAAACTATCCAGCGTCACCTTGTAAAACCGCCAGGGGGAGCTTAACCTCTCATGTACAGCATTTGAGCCTTTAATTTTGAACTGTGTATTACAGCAAGTTAATCATCAGTCATTAAAATGTTGGTATATTTCATGAAAGCAAGATTGCTCAGTTGGACAAAAGTACACAACCTACCTTTATCAGAAATATTTATGCATCAAAGCCTTTACCCAAGATATTACTAATAGTATTAATAATGGATGACTTTGGACAAGCTGTATACAAAGTATAATTTCTTTAGCACATTTGTACAAGCACTTGGAATCTGTCCAAGGCATACTTTGTCAGGCATTTTGTTTTACTTCAACGGGCATAAAAACTTCCTTGCTTTTAACAGGGCGTTTCATAATTCCTAACTAGGAAAATGATTTAAAATGCGACACTTATCATTCAACTAGAGCTCAAAATATCACAAGGATCCTCAAGAGCACAGCAAAGAGTGTATTAAAAGACACTTGTATTTATCAACGCTTTCTTTTCCGTATACCAGATTTTATGGAACCACTTCAGAAGGGTGTCAACCAGTCAGATTCCAGGAATCGGTACTTTAAAGGAAAAATACACACCGGTATTCCATTTCTCCCTAACGATTTTAAGCATCGAAGTATTTAACTAGCATGTGAAATAGCGTGTGAAAAAGTGGTAGTTTAAGCTTTTCTGCTAATATAATATGGAATCGCGTATCTAAAAAATTTAATAACGACAGTCTGTCCACAAACAAAACATGTAAAAAAAAATGTAAAAAAAAACAATTACTTTTTGTCAATGAAAACCGGTGTGTGTGTCTCTCTCTGCTGGATGTCCCTCTCACTCTCTGCTGAATGAATAAAAGAATTTTATTGAAAACGCGTTTGCGATTGTCTTGTATTTACTTTGGTCCCTTTTAACTGTTTTTTTCGGTCTACAGTATTGCTTTGAGACGCCACTTTAAAGGTGATATGTAAAATAAAGTTTTTTATTATTGTTATAGAGAAACATGATCAGATTTTCCCTGGTTCAGAAAAAAATATCTAAAGTGCTACACATAACTTTCTTAATTCGATGTATTTAAAACAGTTCACTACTGCAGGTGTAACATAACATTCAGAAATACAATCGAGAATAGTTTTGTGGTGTTTGTTTAGATGAAACGTTCCTAAAACGTATAACGTAACAAAATTAAAGACGATTAAAATCTGTAATCTTTCCACTTGTACTGTGAGTCATCGGAAAGTTTCTGCTTTGTGTAAGGATGGTATCAAAAAGCAATCTTAAGTGGTGAGAAAGCTGTGCTCAATGTATTTAAGGGACTTAAAAGTAAAAGGAGATGCTTCATATTGCTTGACTAATTTTAAAAACTAAGTTATGAATGCAGACGCTCCCTCGGTGCCGCGCCGGGTGTAAATATCAAAATATACATTCCCAACACTAATTGTACCCATCTGTCATGCAAATAAAACACCTTGAATTGAATTGAATTGAGGGAGAGAGGGGGGGAGGGGGAGAGAGACAGCCAGGACTCAAGGCAAATAAGATACACTCCACAGGCATTCACAACAGCAACATATGAAACGTTTGCATGTATAGTTAAGTTATTACTTGGTTTTCAAAGTGCAATGAAATACAATATTGTTGTTGTTGCTGTTCTTGTTGTCTTGGAATGTGTTCCGCCGGGGATTCAAATTTTTATTTATTTATTTTTTAATCGCGTATCTAAGGAAATCTCAGTATAACTTTGTTCATGAACAAACAGTGGCATGTTACATTATTATTAGTTTTTTTGTTAACAAGGCTCGCCAGCTAATGTGAATCGAAACCTGTTTTTCTAGCTTTTAAAGTCGTGCGAGGTGTAAATGACAATTCAAATAGAGAAAAAAGACCTGACTGACAAGCCGATACATACTCTTAGAGTTTGATTAATAGGGAATATAATACAAAAATATTGTACTAAAAAAGGTACTACCACTTTTAAAGGTGATATGTAAAATAAAGTTTTTTATTATTGTTATAGAGAAACATGATCAGATTTTCCCTGGTTCAGAAAAAAAGATCTAAAGTGCTACACATAACTTTCTTAATTCGATGTATTTAAAGCAGTGAACTACTGTAGGTGTCACATAACATTCAGAAATACAATCACGTATTTGACAAATAAAAACGATTACAATCTAATCCTTCCACGTTTGATCCCAAAATCCCAAGTAATATACATCTTAACGGGTAGAAAGCTATGCTGAAAGTTTATTAAGATACTTAGAAGACAAAGATACTGTATCAATTTATGTTGCATTAGCCTGATTATGATTAAAAAACACATATAATTAAACACGCGTTTGCGATTTAAATCAGAACACTATTTAAATCAATATAAATGTTTATATTGTAACGCATACTGTCCAGCCTCCATTTCTCTATAAAAATTTACTCTGTTGCACATACACACACAATAGAAGCAGGAAGCAGAAGCAGGGACCGTTGTCAGAAGGGAAGAAGGTGACTATTCATTGTTATCAAAAATGACTTAGAATCGATCATGTTGCGATATTTTGAAATATAAAAGTCAATTGATTGTCCATAATATCGCTATTCTATTTTTTTGAAGAAATGTTTGTTAAAAGAAAAGTCCAGCACCAGCTGGATTTGAACACACAACCAGCAAGTTGTTAGTCAGGCACATAGACCAGTAGGCTACAAGACAACTCGCATGAACAGGGAGGCGAAACAGCCCTACACAGCCCTGTCGCAGTACACGAATATAATCATATTGTTATTAAATTCTTTAGATACGCGATTCCATATTATATTAGCAGAAAAGCTTAAAACTACCACTTTTTCACATGCTATTTCACATGCTAGTTAAATTTAATTTATTTTTATATTATATATTTATATCTCTGACCAAGGGAAACGTCTCATTTTTTCAAAGAAATGTTTGTTTGTTGATTGTTATCAAAAATGACTTAGAATCGATTATGTTGTGATATTTTGAATTATAAAAGTCAATTGATTGTCCATAATATCGCTATTCTATTTTTTCGAAGAAATGTTTGTTAAAAGAAAAGTCCAGCACCAGCTGGATTTGAACACAACCTGCAAGTTGTTAGTCAGGCATGTAAACCAGTAGGCTACAGGACAACTCACATGAACAGGGAGGCAAAACAGCCCTACACAGCCCTGTCGCAGTACACAAATATAATCATACCGTTATTAAATTCTTTAGATACGCGATTCCATATTATATTCCCTATTAATCAAATTCTAAAAGGATGCTTGTTGACTCCGGTATTACGTTAGTTAAAGACTTCGAAGCTTAAAATGTTTAAGGAGAAATGGAATACTGATGTGTATTTTTTTCTTTAAAGTACCAAGACCAGCTATATACTGTATGTTTATGTTCCAAAATTAATATAGTTTATGGCCTTCACATGCGTTACAGTATGCTCCTATTCTTTTTATGCTCAGCTACTAAGATTTCCCTTCAGTGGTAAAATACAATATCTACAACGGGCACAGTAAAGACGTTTACTGTAAGTCTTTCTACGACAGACCAACGGACCACGAGTGCCCCTGTCGGTCAACCAATCACGTACCGCGGTACCCAGTGTCATCTTGCGTCATGATACGCGACACCGCAGCCAATTACCTGCGGTACGTGTCTGTTCCGCTCGCTTTGAATGGCTACATCTGTAGCCACAGTTACAAGGTGTTGTTAGGCCTGACGCGATGTGGAGGGTTTTAATAAAAAGTTATAATGTTTTAACCTTTTCTGCAAATACACTCATTCTCGGAGTAAACAAAATCATACTTTTGATTTGATTAATTTGATTAATTTAATTTGATTAATGGTGAATATAATATGGAATCGCGTATATAAAGAAATTAATAATGATACAATTATATTAATGTAGCTCAAATAAAAGGCAGTGAAAACATTTGTCAGTCTGTCTGCAGGGGGAAGGGGGACTGTCTTTCATTGGAAGGTTCACCTATTCTACTCTGAGAATGTAGGGGGGGAGGAAAAGTGCCAGCGGTCATTTTTTTCACTGACAAACTTCTGTGAACAAAAACTACAGTATGCTTAAGAGCAGTTAAACCGGTTTAATTCAAAACACTTTATTCAGTGGGGCAATTTAACAGATACCTCAAGCCTTTGAAAGTCTTCTTTGAAAAACTAAAAGAGCAAATATTATGGACACTATATTGACATTTTTAGAATTTGATTAAATTGGAATATAATATGGAATCATGTATCTAAAGAAATTAATAACAATATAATTATATTCATATACTGTAGCTCAAATCCTGTTAAACTAGAAATTAGACACAAGAAGAGTATTATAGGACAATGTTGTGAAGCTCTGTTTGGAATTTCTCTGTAAACTGTAGAAGAGTTGAAGAACAGTTAAAGCATATCGCCTCTTTTTACATTTGTGAAAAAGAACATTCCTATATTAATGTGACACAGAAGATATAATTAATAATGTAGCGCTTATGGGGTCATATGGGTTTGCGCCCTACACCCTGCGGTACCGCTGTGTACATACAGTACGAACATGTTGTGATATTTTGAAATATAAAAAATTTCAATACAGTGTCCATAATATTTGCTCTTTTAGTTTTTCAAAGAAATGTTTATTTGTTAAATGAAAACTCATGACAATAGCTAGATTTAAACACCCAACCTCAGGCTATCACTTAAGCCATCACACCACAAACAGTTTGTGCTGCATTAGATTAATATAATTATATCGTTAATTTCTTTAGATATGCGATTATATTCCCTATTAATCAAATTCTAAAAGTATGCTTTTGTTTACTCTGATAATGAGCGTATTTGCAGAAAAGCTTAAAACTGTCACTTTTCTCACAAACTATATTGTAACGCAACGGGGGTTCAGGCGGGCACCCTTGCCGCATTAGGTCGGCCCTCCACGGTCGGGGGCTCGAACCCAGGACTCCTGTGTCACTCAACAGCGACCCAGTCTGGTGAGCCAAAAAGAGATCTCTCTACAGCCTAGTAGCTGTAGTCCTGCTATCACAGGGAAGGGCGGCGACGTCACCGTTCTGGTAAGCCGGCTCTTACACACCCTGATGGCCGTATGCGTTACAATATAAACGTAATATGGTCAGAAGGAGCACGGAAAAACGTTTCCGAAATAACCACATGTAAGACTTTGATGCTTAAAATGTTAAGGGAGAAAGTGGGATACTGGTGTGTATTTTTTCTTTAAACTACCAATACCAGCCATATACAGTTTACATAATAAGTTTATGTTCCTAAATTAATATCGTTTATGAGCATGTGAAAGGCATGGTGAATCGAAGATTCTCAAGACTTACTTTGTATGATTGGAAATGAATACAGGATCAGATCAACGAAATGCTGTGCTGTTATTTTTTGTCAATGAAAAAATAATGTCTTTTAGTTTACAAACAGTTACAAAGAGAGTAGACCATGGTAGTACTTTGAGCTTACAGCCTGTCCAAGGTCATTCATTATTAATACTATTAGTTATATCTTCCGTAAAGACTTTGATGAATAAAATATTTCTGCATAATTGTAAATATTTATGACAAAGGTTATAGGTTGTGTACTTTTGTCTAACTTAGCTATCTTGCTTTTATAAAAAATACTGACTTTTTAATGTTTAATGATTAACTTGCTGTAATACACAGTTGACAATTATTAAAAGTCTGAAGAGTATACAACTTAAATTCTTAATTGGAAAAAGATTGTCTTTCAGGAGTGACTGGGATTTCAAAGCATGCATTTTCTGTCAACAGCTCAAATGCTGTACATGAGAGGTTTAGCTTCATTAGCTCCACCTGGCTGTGATTCCTGATACTATTATCATAATTGCAGTATTATACCATATAATAATAATAATAATAATAATTGCTTACACTTATATAGCGCTTTTCTGGACACTCCACTCAAAGCGCTTTACAGGTAATGGGGACTCCCCTCCACCACCACCAATGTGCAGCATCCACCTGGATGATGCGACGGCAGCCATAGTGCGCCAGAACACTCACCACACATCAGCTATCAGTGGGGAGGACAGCAGAATAATTTAGCCAATTCATAGATGGGGATTATTAGGAGGCCATGATTGGTAAGGGCCAATTGGAAATTTGGCCAGGACACCGGGGTTACACCCCTACTCTTTTCGAGAAGCACCCTGGGATTTTTAAGGACCACAGAGAGTCAGGACCTCGGTTTTACGTCTCATCCGAAGGACGGCGCCTGTTTACAGTATAGTGTCCCCATCACTATACTGGGGCATTAGGACCCACATGGACCACAGGGTGAGCGCCCCCTGCTGGCCCCACTAACACCTCTTCCAGCAGCAACCTTAGTTTTTCCCAGGAGGTCTCCCATCCAGGTACTGACCAGGCTCACACCTGCTTAGCTTCAGTGGGTTGCTATATATAACGTGATATGGCCCATTATGATGCGTTGTGAGGTGACACGCCAACCGCGTTTTACCACAACATACCCCGCTCGTTTTGAATGACTGCATCTGTAAAATAGCCAGAGCCTATCAACACTCAGACCAAGACCTATGTATCCAGATGCTAATAAACCTATGAGTATGTCTTTGTACTATGTGAGGAAACTGGAGCACCTGGAGGAAACATTTGAAGTCCATGTAGATAGCATGATAAGGTCTGTAATGGAGCCCAGGGCGTCAGCTGTAAGAGGCAGCAATACTAACCACCACTGTATCACTCTACTCTTTCAGTTCTTCAAATTACATTAAAATGTTGTTTTAAAGTGAATGCTGAACTGTCACAACCTAGTTTCTATTCCATTGAAGATCTTTCCCCCATCATTCTTGGAGAGAAGGGGGAACACAAATGATTGGTATTAAGAAGAAGGAGCAGGACATATTTGCTCCCAAAGAGAAGCCTTAAGAGTTTCCCATAAAGTTCCATAAGAAATGTCTGGGGTGGTGTTTGTGTCTAAAAGTATTTCTATCTGGGAAATAATAAATTAGATAAAATCCAGGTCAGAGACCAACAACAGGTTGATTCTCCAAAGGTGGACATGTAGGATCTCCAACTGATAGATTTAGTTCTGTAATAGGGGAGTTTTACTATTTGCAACTGAAAATTGCTGTTTGAGCATTAAATTATTGTGTGAGATAGACATTGTTGAAAGAGAGAAAGGAGGACATTTGAAAACTGCCATGAAAGAGTGTAAGAAAACTCCAGGCATCAGAGATAGTGTAAAAATAAAGAAATGATGTAATGTTTAATGCAGTCTTATTGACAGGAAAACACCTAGAGGAGCAACAGTTTAATGTAGAGTTTAGAACAAAGTTAGAGTCTCCCCTAAGCATCAAGTGATGAGAATCCAAGAAAAAAGTTAATTAGGCTCCTGTCATCCCTATTAGGGTAATAGACATTTGTTAAGATTACTGGAACATTGATCAATTTACCTGTATTACATACCTTACTTTATGATTTTAGACAACCTGAGATACAATGAAAGGTATAGCCTTGTGCAAAACATCCCATGGGCCTCTGCAGTTTTGTATCCTCTCCTAGCAGTTTAGGAGTGAATCCAACACGAGCACGGTGTGCAGCACTGGGAACTGAATCTGTCAGCCAGAGTCCACAGACGCACAAGAAGAAACTACAGATTACGTTGCTCGCAGATATTAACACCATAACCAAAGGTAAACAAAACAGTTTTGATACATGTACACATTGTAAACAAGGAAGAAATACCTAACATCTTATTTTAAATTAAGTTAAGAATGTGCTTAAAATATTTTACTTAACTGACTATACAGTAGGTGGTGATTTAATAAGGTCATTGAAGATTTATTATTGTCATTGTTCCCAGATTTGGAGGTGGCTGAAGATGTCCTTACCTTAATCATGCTTCTCCTTTACCAGCTTTGAAGATTAGTCAAAAGACATTTAGAGCATCTGCAATTTTATGTACAGATGAGACTAAGATGAACCTTTCCCAAAGTAATGGAAAGGTAAAATGTTAACAAGGATATGCAGAACCTCCAAAGAACATTACCTCCTCTGTGAAGCAATGACGGCATTATGCTTTGCAGTTTTAATTGTCTGAAATCAACCAAATAGAGACAAAGCAAATATATACAAAATTATCATTATTTCTCTTAGATGATTGCAGTGCACTATGTTCAAGTCCAACATATACAATAACAGTACTTTAACAGTACTTTTGGTACTTTTTTTCTTCTTTTAAACACTGCCTAATTTCAATGTTATTTTACATAAATACAGTATTTGCTTGATACATAACTTCTGCATTCAATACAGATGTATATATGTTACAAAAGAGTTTGGAGTGGGAAATAAAATGAGTATATTAGTATACTCATTTTATGGATTCTATATTTTCTACAGTCAGGATAGAAGTTAATACCATTGCCATAACTCTTTACAAATATTAATAACTGTAGCAAAGCTGAGATTGTAAGCACAGGTAAGTCATCAAAGGGCGGAGTTATTTTTATCAGGAGAGACACATTCTTTGGATTCTCACAGGAAAATCAAGGAATTCGCTGCACCATGTGAGGAACCCAAAGAAGGCTCCACAGCCAAAACATTGTGTTTCCTTTCTTCTCTTTTCAACAGAGAATAAAGCTTTACTTGTTCCTTTGCAGCCTACAGATGCTGATGCAGCTACGTACTTGAACTACTTCTTACTTCAAGTAATCCTAGTAAAACATTAATAAAACATAAATGTTTTTTTTTTGCTGCACAGTAGTTAACATTGCTGCTCATAGAGCTGGGGCCCTGGATTTACATCCTTGGGTGATGTCTACATGGAATTTGTACATCCTCTGCACGTTTGTTTAGGTTTCCACTAGGTACTTACTGTATTGGATAAAAAGTGACTAGAAATGAATGGTTTAGAATACAATGGTATGTGAGTGTAAGTGTTTGGCTATCTCATGTTTCCTCAGCTGAGTCTGTGACTTCAGGTGCCCACTCTGATCTTCCTGGCCTCTATCAGTCAGGACTCCACCTTCACTCATTATTGTGAGAGTTTTTCTTGCTGCTGGCTGGTAAGAGCAGTTCTTTTAAGCATTGCAAAACTATGCTATTTCTGCTTTTCTGTGTGTTTAATGTCTGTACTCCAAAATTTAATCTTTCACTGTAGTGATACCTTTCACAACAATTTATAACATTTAAGTCTCTGTATTTGAGATTAACAGACCAAAATAATCTCAAACCATCAAAGGTATTTTGTACCAAGTATATAAATACAATAAGCTAATAAGAAAATTGGTCATTTGCACTTTACAAATTATAAAAAGAAAATCTTGTGATAGGAGTTCTATTTGTGATGTTTATAACACTATGACAGCAGTGGTGTAGATAATGAAATTTGTTGTTACTTAATCTGCCTTAAGGCACTCACACATATATGCAAGTATATGTACACATAAAGTCTGCATCAGGAGACATACAGAGTATAGATTAACAATCTGTTTCACAGCACTATTCACTGTGTAATTTAAAATCTTATGGACTTTATCATCTCAGACACAATATTTAGGCTACCAAGAGAGACTATAGGGTTTCTATCCATTTCCACCTGTGCTTTTCCTGGTGAGGATTGTGGTGAGGCAAGTGCAAGCCAATCATACACGGGGACAATTTGGAGGCCACGGTAACGGCCAAGAGGGGAAATTTGGCCTGGACACTGGAATGACCCCCTACTCTACTCGAGAATTGCCCAGGGATCTTTAATGACCACTGAGAGTCAGGACCATGGTTGAAGGTCTCATCAGAAAGACTATACTGGGGCATTAGGACCCACACAGACTGCAGGGTGGGTGCCCCCCACTGGTCCCACTAACACCTTGTCCAGCAGCAAACGTAGTTTCCGAGGAGGTTTCCCATCCAGGTTGGCCAGGGTCCACCCTGCTTAGCTTCAGTGGGTAGCCAGTTGAGAGCTGCAGGGTGATATAGCTGCTGGCCCATTTCCTTCCATTTTATCAAATACAGTGATGTTGCAGAGCAAGAGCCTATCCCAGCATGCAATGGGCACAAGGCAGAATACACCCTAGATGGTACACCAGTGCATTACACAGGGCACACACAAACACAAAAACAAACTTATACAGTACCAAGGCCAGTTTTCTCAGAAGTCACTTAATCTAACAGTAAGTTTTTGCTTTGTGAAAGGAAACCTATGCAAACACAGAGCAAGGTCTAGAATTAAACTCAGGGTCCCAGTGCTTCAAGGCAGCAATACTGATAACTGGGTTGCCTGATATGCATGTTGCTAAGTTTAAATATTATATTTTAATTTGAGGTACCTTTTATTAATTAAAATAAAAAGGGCTTTTATTGTGTCAGAGATATGCAGATCCATACATACAATAATTTGCATGAGTTAACTTTTGGTACATCCATTCTAAAATCCCTACTCTACAAGTTATTACCTATAGGAGTTGTTTAAGGAGACATACACCTGACATTCAAATGACTTATTTGGTTTTGTTGTCATCTAAGAATTTTATAT
Source organism: Lepisosteus oculatus (assembly GCF_040954835.1). Classification (NCBI taxonomy): domain Eukaryota; kingdom Metazoa; phylum Chordata; class Actinopteri; order Semionotiformes; family Lepisosteidae; genus Lepisosteus; species Lepisosteus oculatus. The sequence continues at coordinate 11,082,873 of NC_090713.1, forward strand.
TAGGTAGAAAAATGTACTCTTCAGCAAGACAATGACCTCTACTAGAGCACGGCCACATTGAAGTTAACTAGCAAAAGGAAAATTCTATAGAAATTCATGGTAAGACTTGGCAATTCCATCAGCTATGCCCAGAAAACTGTAGAACTTTTGCCAGGAGAAAAGGATCAAATTAACTCACATCAGTTTGCTGTAGTTGCTGGTAAGCTGTACTGCAGCATGATGATTGATCAAAACCCAACCACAAATCTCAGTGCACTGCTAAAGATGTTATTATAGAAGCAGTGAATAGCAAGATCAGAAATTCTAAGGGGGATCTTTCATGCACATGCATAGCGTACAGTATATACTGTACACTATGGTAATTGGCTATGTCGGATAAAACGGAATGTCAGATAAATCAAAGTCAGATAAACGCGACTCTATTGTACTGAATTATGGGTCTGAAACCTTTTGCTTATCACTTAACTTCAATTTGTATATCTTCTTACAGTTTTTGCTGACATTCAGCATCCTTCACATTTAATAATGATAAATCAGATCATTACAGCTCTGGATAAAAATAAATACTGTTTCTGCTGCTTGAAACAAAAGTATCCAAATATTTTCTGAACTGATCTTGATACAATAATATAATGCTAAAATTGTAAAATTTTATAAGCCCCCATTTGTCACACAAAATGTTAACAGGATCACCTCCTAACAATGTTATATCCAGAATATTTAGGAAAGGTTTCCATGTGTACAAGTGCACATGAACACATAATTGCAGATCACAAATTGATTTTCTATCCTTTACTCTTAGGAAGAAGAATCATGGAAATAATGCAAGGTACCAAAAAAATCACCAAGGCTGAAGATGTACGAAATGACAACAAAATGCTAATGAAACCTTATGCTAATTGGGAAGAGTTTTTGATGCCAGCTCCAATTTCCATAGCCATTTTAGGAGAATTAGTCTTTATCTCTTCTAATACAGACTTTTCTATCAATAAAAATCCCCCAAAAGATGGCTTTAAATTCATCCGTTACCCAGAGTCCTTCCGCGCCTGTCTCATGCAAGTGTGCAATGCTGGATGGGGTGCGTTCAACGAGGCCCATAAGAACATGGACCAGATTCGTCTCCACTCTGCCAATGTGCCAGAGTATGTAAAATTAGCAGTCAAGTTGATTGTCCGAGATGACGACAAGCTCATCGAGCTCATGCTCCCTGACCAGCTAGAAAACATCAGCTCCATAGCAGAGGAGTGTAAAATCCTGTCAGAGCTCACAGAGAAAAAATTCACCTTTGTCATTGATCTGATTCAAGAGCTGATGGAGGCCTGTTTGAATGCTAAGGCAGCCTATGGTGAAGAATTAGAAGAACTGAAGCAGAAAATAGAGGAATCCAAGTTGAGGAAACAAACAGCAGAAGAAGGAAAACGTAGAGCAAATAAGACATTTGAAAACATGCAAAAGCAGTTGGATGAAGCTCAACAAGAATATAAAAAAGCCATGGATTCTCTGCCCAGTGGTTGGGATATTGTTGGCATGAACTTTGTGGAGGGCCTCACTAATTTAGTTAATATCTGTTATAGTGCTTGTACTGCAAGTGTAACTAAGCTTGGAAGAAAAACAAGTAAGGAGCAAAATCCCATTGCGTTAGGCAATGTTTATGCCAAATCACAGGTTCTCTTGAGTCTCCTAGAACTAGTTGAGTCTTTTTTTCATGAAGACAAAATACATTGGGGCGTACTTTATGATCAAAAGAAGGAATGTGCAAAGTCTGAGTGGGTGGCAGATCAAGTGAAAAGAGTTAAGGAATCTTTGGAAAAAGAAGAAGACTGCAAGCCAAAAATAACAGCAATGCAAATGTGCGAAGACATTCTTACAATCTGCTCTTGTCTAACAGATATTGCTCCAGACAATGCCTGTGAAGAAAGCAAACAAAAAGAGTTAATAACAAAACTAAAAAAGTTGAAAACACAGGCTATGAAGTTTGATACCGAGAGTAAAGGCTTCACAGGTGCCTCTGCCTTTCCTGTAACCCCCCCACAACTGGCCAAACAGCAAGAGGAGCAAAGTACACAGAGAAAAAGTGCAGGTGATGTCGCAGCTGACAACGCCCGTTTTCGCATAGAGCAGAGTCGAGCTCAGATGAATCAAGCACAAGAGATGTTCCAGAAAAGCTTGGAAAATCTGGACAAATACCACAGTGACCTGACTGAAATCCTAGTCACAATGAGGAGCTGTGAGGTGAAAGAAATCGACTTCAAGACCACTATTAAAATGCTGACGAAGGGACTGGATGTGATGGGAAAAGTAAAGGAACAATGGGAGAAGATGGTGTTCTTTTTCCACATGCTCTCCAACATAATCAAAACCAACCTAAACAAACATTTAAAGGATGTTGTCCAAACTGCAGAAAAAGCAGGTTCTTCCAAGCTTGGCTATTCAGCAAAATCATTCCTGAGAGATCTGCTGTATAACCAAGCTTTCCAAGCATCTAATATTGCCAGTTTGGTGAACATGATCTCTGGGACCTACACAGAGATCTCCAACTTGTACCTCATGGATAGAATCAGCAGCTTGGGGAAACTCATGGCCTTAGACCCCAGCAAATCTGACTTTGATACAGAACGGAAAAAGTTACAGATTGGCTGTGAAGAAGCAGAAGCAGGAATAAAAACAATTGTACTGAAAAATAAAATAGAATTTGAAAGGAATACAAAATCAAGAACAGAGAAGATTGAAAAAGCACTCAATGGAGCATTGCCCCCAGCCTCTGAGGAAGAGATAAAAGAAGTTAGACAATGTGTTGAAGTGGGAATGAAGATGTCAACTCAAGAAGAAGAAGATGAGGGGCAGTATTGTTAGCTCTTACATTTTTCTGCTGAAAATGCAAAGAAATAAATGTACGAGTCCTACAAAATATGCTTCTTTGTCATACAGGCTTATACTATAACATGATAGACGTGATACTGGAAAACATTGCTTAATAGAAAACTGCAGGATTTGTTCAATGGGAATAAACGGGCTCGGGGTAGTTAGTTTGGATTCACGGAAACTAATATATTTTTTTCTGCAATAATACAGTATACACATTTCTGTAGTAATATTATTAGTTTGATTATAGTATTACGAATTAATTGGAGTGGAATATATTTTTCTATTTTTATTGCTTATTGCTTTAGGTACATATGTGTTTCCTGCAGGTATTGTGATGATACTTTTATAATGGACAGCCTCAGAGTAGATCTTGTCTATAACAGAATTGTTCTACAACAATATGATAAATGTGTTTGCTTAGTCGTGATTTGTTTCTAAATCTTTGAAATTTCATTTGCTGCTTCTATGGTTTGCTTCCTCCATATTTGAAAATATGACCATTTCAATATTTAAACAGGAATCTAGGTCACAGATATAAAATTAATAAAGAGCAGTGGTCCTAGTAGAGATCCCTGTGGTACTTGATTACATCACGTCAAACTAACACATCCTTATCTGTATCATCTGTTTTCTGTTTAATAATTAATTCTCACTTGTTTCCCTGAATCCCTACCAGATTTGAGAATTAATTTGAGAATTAACCTGTTCTTTTTATATACATTTGTAGCGGCAATGCTTATTAATAAGACAGAATTAAGTGTTGCTGTGCTTCCTAAATGAGGCCCCATCTCTCTTTCTCATCTCTGTGGTGCAGCCACAGAGAAGCTATTCATGCAGTTCTGATTTAGATTTATCTTTGAGATAAGAAGCAGCTTCCAAATGGGGATGTGCCCAGCCATGCTTGGCTATCACGATCAATGGCCATTCCTGGTGCTTATCTGTCTTTAAGATTTTTGGGAACATCTGGATTGCGGTCCTAGATGTCAGAGGTCATTGTGACTCATCTCTCACTTTGACCAACCAATCAGGAACCTGCAGGGCGTGGTAACCCCATGTGGGTCAGAAATGGCCACTAAACTTTCGACCAATCACCACCTGTCTTGGTCCTGGTTTAAAAGACACTGCACAGCTCAGAAACTTTGCTTCTCCGGCCACTTTTCACACCCTCAGAGACAATCACGTGACAGTGAGTGTTGTCTGGGACTGGAACCTTGTTTCAGCAAAGTGTCGGCCCAAGGAATGCCCGTACATAAATTGCTAGCCGACACCAATGTGGACGCTTCGCTTGATCACCAGAGTTTGGACTCTTGTCGACAACTTGAATACGTTTTTATTCAGCAACAGCGCTACATCAGAAGCAAACCGAGTTTCTTCCCTCTAAAAAGTGACTTGCTCGGACCCGTGGTCACGCTCTGTGCATAGAGACTTTCTACTAATCAGCCAGACTACTAGTAGGTTCCTGAGAGAGACACTGTCGGCATGTCGCCACAGCAGAAATCTCTCCTCCTAATTCGTCCATCTCCGAGCTGCACCAAGACTGGTTGGCAAAAAGCCAGAGGACAATGCCTATTGGCTATTGGACGCAGCCGCTAGCTGGTCTTGGTATCTGTACCAGGAAATACGAATCTACATCTGGAAAAGTAAACAAATGTTCTACATTGCATCTCTAGAATTCAACTGTTACCTCAACACAGGTTGATATCAATCCAATTCATATGAGTAATGTATTTACTTTTGAGTAGCTAATGTAGACTGATTAACGGTAGTATAGCCGAATGGTATACTGAAGCATATTCTTTGTTTGTATCTCTTTGTGTTTTGCATCTCTTTGAGATTATATACCTTGCATTTTGATAACCCTCACAGTAAGATCTGCCACCTGTATCCAGGCAGACTGTTATATGTTTTATGCACAATTTATGTATTAATAAATGTATCTCGTTTATTGAATCTATGTGCGTGCGTCGCTGATTGATTGATTATCTAAAAGCCATAACGAACCACCTGGTGATTGCTGCTACAATTAATAAATTGCCCCAATAAATTCACAAAACCCCTACAGAAGGTAAAAGGGGATGCCCGATGTGAGTGAAAGTGGGAAGTAGATAATGTGTACGCTTTTGATGTTTTTATTGTTTGTGAACATACACACACAACACTCAAACATAAACGCACCTCATAATAAAAGAGCAAATCACTTAGTAGGAGGATTTAAAGGACATTGGGAGCCGGGAATAGCTCTGACTGGAGCCTAGTGCGTAAGTCCACCCTGGGGCAAAAGCATCAATGCTGGCTTTCTGGGGATGGTAAGTTACTTATCCGGAAGGAGAGTTGCACGTGTTCTCGTTCCTTACTTGTGAACAGTGCAAGGTACAGTAAGTCTTCTCTAAAGACTCTGAGAGGCATTTAGATCTGGAGGTAACAGACGCCCCTAGTTGCATGACTGCAGCAATGCACAGTTTTTTTCCAAGTGTAAAGCAATTGTCTATGAGCTGTTACCTCACATGACACAGTAAGAAACTGTACATGTGTGCTAACTGACTGTCTGATGAAGCAGTGGAGGTGTCTGATTATGTATCAGACAAATGCAAGTTAAAGAATGTGAGGAAAAGCTGAAAAAAAGCACAGACTCTCAGATGGTGTTTGGGCTGAACAGTGGTGTAAGGATAAACAGACAGATATTGGAATAAGTGATATTGTGTTTATAAAAAGTTACACTGTTGAAGGAGATACATGTAGAGGTGAAACAAAATACAGTGCATTTACGCTAAAACCAAAACTATAATGTTCATGAGGTGTAACACATAATCTAATAATTTAAGGGTGTAGTACAAAAAATATTCAAGAGTTGTATGTGTGTTTTATGAATTTGTGTGCCGACGTGTGTGTGTGTGTAAAAGACCTCAGTCCGTAACTGTGAGTTTTGGTACAGTAAATGACGCTGCGAGTGTGTTTAGCCAGCCGGACTGGCTAGAGACTTAACTAAAGAAACTTGACTAAAGCAAATCAAAATCAACTTAAGTGACTAGAAAACATAAGAGCGTCTAAAACGTATAAGTACAAATACGAGCACAGTACAGGTGGACCTAAATGAGTTATCTAAACATAGTATTTGTATTAAATTAATTTAAACAAAAGTTGAAATATATTAAGACAGTACAGTCCCGCAGTGGTTAGCATTTGTGCTTTGTACTACTTAGGCTTAGGTTCAATTAAAGGGGTGATTCCTCATTGGTAATTAAGCAGAATTATTTGAGTGGCTTGAAACCAGATATCGCTAAAATGCTGTAAATTCAGAATCATGACTGGTGAATAACACCACTGTGAAATTTGCAGAACTGGCTAAACTCTGCCGACAGATTGAGATAAATAAGGTGGCTAAGGTACGGAAATAGACAGGGTGACCAGGGGAGATCTCTGATTTGCAATTATTGTAAAAAAATACAGGTCATTTTAAGAGAATCTGTAGACAGTGCATGCAGGATGAAGAAAGCAGGGATTTGCTCTGTGGTTCATTTGACAGGGAAGAACAGGAAAAAAATAATCTCCCAGCTAAGAGATTTGTCTGATGAGGATAAATGGTCTTTTGAGAGAGCTCCCTTGTAGCCACCCTTAGTCTATCCCAGTCAATTGGGCAAAATGAGTTCAAGCTAAAATGTACTATTAATGGGGTGTCTGTTTCTCTGTTATGGGATACTAGAGCACAATTGTCATGCTTCTCTCATTTCACTGCTCAAAGGTGTGGTGTAGAGTATATGGGGAGACAGCAGGAGGCCACAGGAGTAGGGGGGCAGCGAGCTGTGCTCTCTAAATACAAGGTCGTTACATTGATTTAGGAGTAGACGTGCACTTTATCACTCAAATGTGGGTGGGTTCCACTGGGATGCCCTGCAGCATTTACAGGGATTTACTTTATACAGAACAGTGTATCACGTGGCTTTGAGACAGCACTTACATGACCTACCGCAACTGACCTCTGTGATCATTCAGTATGTCGATGATATTCTGATTGCTTCCCCTGATGAGGAAACCCACAAGTCTGAGCTACATCAGGTTTTGGGGATTCTAGCTAAAAAGGGACATAAAGTTAGTTACGATAAGGTCCAACTGTGTTTAGGATTGTGTAATTTTAACAAGGCCTGGATGGACTCTTTTTACAGAGTGAGCATACCTCATAACAGATCTGCTTAAGGGGGGAGTGCAGTCCAAGAACAAGATTGCCTTGGATACAGCAGCAAAAGCTGCCCGTAATAATTTGAAAAAAGCTCTTTTACAGGTGCTAGGACTGGAGTTTCCTCAGATGGATCAACCATTCCTTTGTATGTAAGTGTGGAAAATGGGTTCTGGGCAGCTGTGCTAACGCAGGAGCATGGAGGTAGGCACCTCCCGGTGGGATACTATTCAGGACCATTAGATGCTGTTGCCAAAGGGTGGGGTGGCCTTGAAGATTTAATGAAGATTTAATACTGTTTACCGATGGGTCCTTTCTGGTGCATGAGGGAGGCGGGCAGCCCTGGGAGTGCAGGAGTCTCTTGAGACCTCTGTTGGTAGAAAAGGGACAGTTACAGGACATTCAGGCTGAGGCCTCCAGAACAGAGAAATGCAAATGGTTAGAAAAGAATGTGGGGCTGCATGATAATTATGTCAACTACAGCTCAGGTGCGGGTGCTACAGCTCAAACTTCCTGCTCCTGAGGGACCTTTCATGCACTGGCAAATTGACAATTGTAGCTTGCCAGTATGTAAAGGGAAAACTGGACTCTCAAAGATTGTGGATCTGTTTTCCCGGTGGGTTGAGGCCACTGCCTCTTTAACTGCCCAGCCGCTTGGATTCTGATCAAGGGACATACTTAACAGGGAAGGTGTGTCAGGCTGTGGCTGCGTTGTTAGGGGTGAGATGGGACCTTCATTGCCCCCATCACCCTCAGTCTGCAGGAACGGTGAAACGAATGAACAGAACTCTGAAAGACTGACAAGATGTTATCTAATGACTGAAGGAACACTGTGGGTAGATGCTCTGCCTATGGTCCTGTGTAGCCTGCTGGATGAATCAAACAGAACTGTGGGACTGAGCCCATTTGAGATCATCATGGGCCGACCAATGAAACTCCCTGGAGGGCCAAATTTGGCTAATAGATTGTTGAGTTTGCTATCTAATTCTCTATTGCAGTATTGTAGGTTCTTAACTAAAGTGGTGCACGGGGCTGGTGAACAGGTGCTGGATGCTTGGGGACTTCCAGTTGTAGTGGTTTGATGGGTTTACTGAGACAATTATTAATTGTAGCAGTAATCACGAGATTGTTCGTTGGGGCTTTTAGAAAATCAATCGTCAGAACAACTAACAACGCACACACACGGGTTCAATACACGAGATACATTTATTAATATAAATTGTGCACCAAACATATACTAGTCTGCCTGGATATGAGCGGCAGACCTTACTGTGAAGGTTATCAATATACAAGGTATATAATCTCGAAGAGATGCAAACACAAAGAGATACACAACAGAGAATATATGTCAATATATATCGTTCGGTTACCAAATCGCTAATCAGTGTTATTACCCACTGTTACTCTAAACTCGGAAGTAAATACATTACTCATGAATTAAATTGATAACAACTTGTGTTGAGGTACAATTGAATTCTCGAGACGCAATGTAGAACATGGGGTTTACTTATCCACTGTGTATGGATTTGGAATTTCCCAGCACGAACACCAAACCAGCTGACAGGCTCTGTTGCAGCCTCTGTTCCAGCGGTTGTCCAATGGGCGTTGTGTTGGCGTCCTCTGGCTACCGGCCAACCAGTCGAGGTGCAGCTCGGAGTAGGACGGGCGGAGGAATCTGACTGCGGCGCGCAGGGCAGTCGTTGCTCTGAGGGGATCTACCAGCAGTCCGGCTGGCTAGTAGAAAGTCTCTATGCACAGAGTGTGACCGCGAGTCCTCACAAGTCACTCTTTTGCCTGGGAAGAAGCTGGTTCGTTCCCGGTCCAGCGCTGCTTCTGAATAAGCTATTCAGGTTGTTGACGAGGGTCCAACTGTAGGCTGCCGTTGATCAAGCGGAGCATTCACGTTGGTAGAATTCTGAGTACGTACGGGATCCTCGGCCTCGCGCTTAGAACAAAGTCCAAGTCCTTTTGCAGACAACAGCCGTTGTCACGTGATTGTCTCTGAGGATGCACGAAAATTGCCAAGGAGAGCCCCGATCTGAGCTTGCGCTCCCTTTTTGACCAAGACACAGATGTGTGCTGATTGGTTGAGAGTTTGGCGGGCATTGGAGACCCACGTGGTGGTCAAGATGAGATATAAGTCACTTACTCTTGACACTAAGGAATGCAGTCCAGATGTCCATTCGGCACTCCCTAGACTGATAGGCGCCAATGGATGACCATTGATCATGATAGCCGGGCTTAGCTAAGTGCATCCCCGTCTGGGAGCTTCCTTATCAAAAGAAAACATCTTAAATCAGCCTGCGTGAATACTTTCTCTGTGGCTGCACCACAGAGATGGAGGGTGAGATGGGGCCTCCTTTAGGACAGCATACCAACGCTTAATTCTGTCTTATTAACAAGCATTGCCGCTACACAGTAGAGGGAAGACATGACCTGATACCTGACGAGTGGGTGTGAGTGAAAAAGATGCCCTGACTGACATTGCAACCCAGCTGAGAGGGACCATACCAAGTGCTACAGACTACCAACTCTGCCATCCGAATGACTAGGCGAGATCGCTGGATCCATGCATTGCACTGTCACCGAGCCACTGCACCAGAGACTGAGTGAACAGAAATAATGCTGTTGCTATTCTTTCTGTGTTTTACGGGCTTCCTAAGAGCGGCCAACAGTGTGCTTGTTAGGCCTGAGGAACATCACTCTGATATTGGGGAATATGGTATCAACACATTCTTGGCATTGTCATATCTATCAGCCACAAATTATAATCAAAGTTAATGTTGGGTCTGTATTGCTATACCGAGATCCTGATGATTGATCTCCACATGGCTGAGGTCTGTGTTTGGGTTCTGGGGTGGAACTTTGTTACAGTATCTATTTGTAGGGTTAGTATTGCTTATACAGTATGTGCAATTGTAATCGTCACTTGCGGTAAGACTTTAATCACGTCTTGCTGTAATCGTGTAACTCACAAAGTCATGGTAATGCATGCCTGTACTCCTAAAAAGGCGAAGTCTGCCTCATGTTGTTTGTGTAGTACTGAAGGGGGGGAATGAAGAAAGATAGGAAATGTGAAAAAATGGTTTACTTGTTTCTTTATGCACAAAGACTTCTTTTGGTACAAAATATTCCATGCTTAAGCTCTTTTGAGTTATGGCAGGGATGGGAGTTAACTGATAAGAGATTCCAAGTATAAGATAGAGACTCCCTAACTATGGGAAGATAAGACTGGCCATTCAAAGTGTTCAAGATCTAGAGAATGTCCAAACACAGGTGACCTTCCCCCATCACCACTGTAACAATTTGTGTCAGAAATGGATGAAGTTTGCTATATAAACTGGAGCTTTGTACCTATAATTTTGAACAACTCTTTGAATATACTGTACCTAGCATGCAATTAAACTCACTTGTTTCAACTTCATCTCGGGGTCCAGAACTTATTTGTTTGTTACAACAATGGTAACCCCCCTACATCTCAGCAAACATCCCCTTCTGTTTTAAAGATGGAAATGTTTACAATGTCAGGTGTTGCACACTTTATCTAAACTCTTAGAGACACTTCCTAGTCACCTATAGCAGTAACAATACTAACATAAATCTCAATCACAATAGGTAAATTTAAAAAATAAAATGAATGAAAATGTAGCAAATTTGTTTTTATAGGCAAATCAATACACAAATGTTTACAGTAAGAAAACATGGATTCATTTTTTGTTACTATTTCATTTCCAGAGTGCTGTTGTCAGAGTGCTCTGAGTCTCTTCACCCAGTAGATTTGTTACAGCTATGCACTGGCTGAAAACTGGCCAGGCTCCACAGCTCCTGGTTTATGATGCAACAAATATTCAGTCAGGAGTTCCTGATTGATTCACTGGCAGTGGGTCTGGAACAGCCTCTACACTGATAATCATTTTGTGTGTGTAGATGTATTTAAGTACTAAGCTTAGCAGGCTATTGTTGTAACAGAAGAAATAAGGTTCTTGATCCCGAGATGAAGTAAAACAGATGAGTTTATTGCATGCAAGGAACAATAAAGCCGAAGTCTTGTTTCCCGCAAGAAACAACAAAACCGAAGTATTGTTCCCCGTACTGTTACAAACTTTTGGGTTATATACTGTTTTCTTCTCCGTTTCTGACGTCACTCGGTCTGATGGTAAAGAGGGGGGTTCATGGTATTTGGCCAGTTTACGATGTTCTGGGCAAATGGTCAGTTTAACATTACACCCAGGGGGGTTCCTAGCTTGCATCTGCAATCCTTATCAGTTAACCCCCTTTCCTGCCAGCTTGTGACTTAGAAGTCTAAACCCCCTACAGAAAAGATTAAATTCAAACCCCCGTCTTCACATCTTTCTTCATTCCCCCCTTATAAAATATGGCATACGTCAGTGTAGCCTATTTTTATACATACAATGTCAGGGCAGATCTTTCCTTTCTTGGCGAACAGGTATGTATTGCCATGACATTGTACGTTCCACGGTTATAGCAAGATGTGATACATGTTTTTGTGCACGTGATGATTACAATTATACATATAAACAATACTATTCCTACAAATAAACACTGTAAAAAAGTTCCGCCCCAGGCCCCAAACACAGACTTTCCCCAAGATCCAATTCCCCAATTTTCAGTATAATAGTCCTGATATTTCTGTCCCTCATTGTAAATGTGTTGGGCCAGATCTGAGATGTGCTCAGAATTATCAGGGATATATGTGCAGCATTCAGTGCCAATTACTGCACAAGTTCCTCCTTGGGCCGCCAGTACATAATCTAAAGCTAGTCGGTTCTGCATGGCCACTGTTCTGAGGGCTACCATCTCATCATTAACAGCCTTCAGACTAGATGAGGTAGAATTTGCTAATTCTTCTAAAGTCGAGGCCATTTGAATTAACTCTCGACTCAGAAAGTTCATGCCGGCTTGTGGAAATATTATACCTAAATAATATTCCCAATCAGCCAATTTTCTTTGTGGTCTGTGGTTAGGTCCGAAGGGGCTGTGGGTTTGAACACGGATATGAGGAACCACATATCCTAAATAACATGAGCCAGACCACTGGGCTGGCAACCATGGGTAGGCTCGTTTCCACAAATGAAATATGTTCCGTTTGGCGCTCCCCATGCCTCTGAAAATAAGAAACTTATACCGAATTGTGGGGTGTGCCGATCCCATCCTGGAATTTGGAAGGTAGAGGTGGATATATTTGCAGCGATGGTAAGGTTGCAACGACTCCATCCAACCAAGTGCAGACCATTAGTGTGCTGAAAACATATGTTTCCCTCACGTTCCTTATTTAGAGTCAGGTATGGTGGTGTATGGCTTCTGTTATATTTAGGAGCATAAGAGCCTGTGAAACTCGTGGGCTCTAAGCCTCGCTCCTGTAGATATTGTAATGTTGTGCAGGTTAAAGTCGTGTTATGGCAACCCCCATAGTTTGTCATATTAAAATCTCCTAAATTATCCCTCCAAATGATCATGCCTATGACTTCCTCGAGACGCCAAGGAATGGCCCCCATAGGAAGTCCTCCCTGTACATATTTGGGTAATGCGGCACACACCCAGCAGGCACTTTGGTTGGTTTTCATAGCTGTCAGATAGGAGAGGCCTAAAAAGGAATTAATTCCATGTTCTCCTTTGTGGGAGAGATGATCATTAATCCCTGCGGAACATAGTCCTACAGCAACAATTATCATTATTGACAGAAATGTTTTCATTCTGGGTCCGGGGATGAGGCTCGTCGGCAGTGTGACGCGTGGATCCAGCGATCTTTTCCTTCCACTCGAACCGCAGACTCGGTTGTCAACAGGATCTGGTAGGGTCCGTCCCACCTGGGCTGGAGAACCTGTGAAGGAAATTTCCTGATCCACACCCACTCTCCTGGGATGAGGTCGTGCCCTCCTTCAGGTGGTGGTCCCCACGCCTCCAGGACCTGCTCGCGGGCTCCTTGGGTGGCCTCTGTCAGCAACTTGCAATAGTAGAGGTAGAATGGTTGATCTGTCTGAGGAAACTCCAATGCAGGAACCTGTAACAGAGCTTGTTTTAAATCATTAAAAGCGTGTTCAGCTTCAGGACTCCAAGCAATAGGATCAAGGGACCTCCCTCCCCCCTTTAATAGGTCTGTAAGTGGTTTGGCCCTTTCAGAAAAAGCATCAACCCAATTTCTATTGAAATTGCACAGACCCAGAAATGATCGGAGCTCTCTCACCGTATTGGGACTAGGGTGTGTTCGGATTGCCTGGGCCCGATCTTCTGTCAATTCCCTTTTTCCCTGACTAATCTTTTGTCCCAAGTAAATTACGGTGTCTAGGCATAACTGTGCTTTGCTATAACTAGCCTTGTGTCCTTTTTTAACCAAATGGTTGAGAATAATTTGGAGGTCCTTCTTGTGGGTTTCCTCGTAAGGAGACGCTATTAAAATATCATCCACATATTGGATAACGACGGAGGACACTTGAGGCAGCTCCCGGAGATGCCTCCGAAGTGCCATGTGATACACGGTGGGGCTGTTATGAAACCCCTGTGGTAACCTGGTCCAAGTATATTGTTCTCCATCTACAACAAAAGCGAACCAATCTTGTACCTCTGGGTGTAGAGGAACAGACCAGAACCCATTAGCCATGTCAATTACTGAAAACACCTGGTGCTCAGGGGTCAGTAGTTGAAAAATAGCAGAGGGGTCTGCTACTAAGGGGGTGAGACGGTTGATGTGTTGATTAGCTTTTGAGTAATCAACTGTGAATCGCCATGCTCCGCTGGCTTTCTTTACGGGCCATATTGGACTGTTGCTTGTACTATGTGTTTTTCGTACAATGCCTTGAGTCAATAGTTTTTGTATTACTGGTCGAACCCCTTCCTCCATCTCTTTGTTGATTTTATATGGCTTTGTGTATGGCGGGGATTTCCCAGTAAATGTGGCGGGTTCCATATCCAGAAGCCCGCATTCGTCCTTATCCATAGTCCAAATTGAATGCCCTTTTAGTTCGTCTTTTTGGAGGGACCAGATGTTTACCTCCACCCTCTCCTCATGTACGGTTAATGTAACCCCTTGTAGGTATTTCAGAGCATCCCATCCCAACAGATCTGGGGTAGATCCTACCCACATGACAGCGTTAAATGTTACCTCCCCATCTCCTAGTCTAATCTTGAGTTCTTGAGTTTCTCTGAGTGTTATTCGATTACCCCCTACACCAGTGGCGTCCAGCTCCCTCCCTGTGAACATGACACCACACCGTTTGGCTGACTGTTCAGATAAACACGATAATTGAGCCCCAGTGTCCCATAAAAGTGACATTTGAATCCCATTAATCGTGCATTGTAATTTGAGCTCTTTTTCACTCAGTTCCTGAGATAGGCGTAGGGAGGCCACTAGGGGGAGTCCTAGTTTAAAAGCTCCCTGATAGCGCGTTTGTCTGCTTCGCTCAGCTCCTGTAATTGTGACAACAGGTTTTTTTGCCCCTCTCGATTCGAGGGATTGAAAGGGGGGTCTCGGTATCTTCCAAACCTGCCCTCACTGGCTAATCGCTTTTTGCAATTCTTTTGCCAATGTCCGAAATTTTTACAATAATGGCACCGAGTTGTAATTTCGCCTTTTGGATTTAGTCGGGTGTCAGGGCCAGCTCCACCCTTCAGTATGGGGGGTGTCCACCCTGTTTGTATTGCCCGCACCTTAGCATACATATTTCTCTCGATTTGCCGTGCCATTTTAACTATTTCCTCAAATTGTTTAGTCGTATCTTGCCCTATTTCGGGCTCTTTTAACTGAAGGGCTTTGGCTATATCAGGCTTAAGACCGCCCAAATAAATTTGTTTAATCACAGCAGAGGCGTCGCTATTCACATCATCTTCGTCACTCAGTCCTGAGCATTCCAGCCAGAGTGTGACGAAGCGGTCAGTGAAGTCAGCCACATCCTCGCTTTCTTTTTGCTGACACGCAGATATCTTTTTCCAATCTGTCTTTGGTGGATAATTTTGTTTAAGCCATCGCCAAACCCATTCCCATCGCCCTCCCCTGCCGTTATCCTCACACAATTGTTTAAGTTCTCCGACACGCTTTTCCCCTGTCCTTCTGAGGATCATAGCGGCAGTCAGGGGGGAGATACCATAAGTATCTTTTAATTCCTGAAGCGCACTCCAGGTTCGCTGCATCCCTAATTTTGGGTGCGGTACTTCTCTAGCCCACCGGTCAATATCCTCCGGTTTTGGATTTGATCGTATTGGGGGTTCAGGGAAGGTAGGTGCGAGAACGGACCTCCTCGGCGGGGTGCGAGACGGAGTTAGAGTGGCGCTGTCATCAACGGCACCAGCCCCTGCTACATCAAGTCCTTTCCCACTTCGAGTGAGAGTACAGACCTGTGGGCGCCCTCCCTCTAACAGGGGAGACCCTGATCCGTCTTTATCACACTCATACCAAGTGTTATCCCAATCAGACCCCCCTTCTCCATATGGCCACTGAGGGAATTGATCCCAATTATTTTCGTTTCCTGCCTGTTTGTTCCCCTGTGGGAGAGCAGGATATAACTTAGTCGCCGGCTGTAGCACATTAACCAGTGCAGCGTGATCAGGAGTTAATTCCTTCTTTAGTTTCTCATTCTCCTGTACTGCCTCTTTTAGTTTTTTTTCTAGTACCTCTTTTGCCGCGAATAAATTATCTTTCCTCTCATTTAACGCTTTTATTTTTTCTGTGAACTCCTTCTCTTTTCTATCCCATTCTGATTTCTCCTTCATGCTAATCTGCCACCTCAGGTGTCGGCCGATCACCAGGGCTGCAGCTAAATATTTGTTTTTGTTCCAGTGTTCATACGCTTTTTTACAGGCATCTTCGCCCCAAACTCCTTCTGACAGACTCAGCTTCTTCCTATATTTCTCTTCCCTTTCAGTCAATTTACACTTTTCCGATATGTAATCAGATACTTCCACCACTTTCTCAAACACCCAATTAGCACACATGTTTGGTTTCTTTAAGATTTACTTTTGTCGTGTGTAAGGTAACAGCTCATTCAGTAGGGGGATGTTTTCACTTGGAAAAACCTGTGCATTACTGCACTCATTCAGCTAAGGGCGTCTGTTACCTCCGGATCTAAATACCTCTCAGAGACTTTAGAGAGGATTTACACTGCACTGTTCACAGGTAAGAAACGAGACCTCGAAAACCCCCTTTGTTGATCAGTAATTCACCATCCCCAGAACGCCAGCAACGCTGCTTTTGCCCCGGGGTGGACTTATGCACTAAACTCAATCAGGGCGATTCTCGGGTCTCAACGTCCTTTAAATCCTGCTACTTAATGCTTTGCTCTTTTATTATGAGGTGTGTTTATGTTAGTGTCGTGCGTGTGTATATGTATTTCACAAACAAGGAAAACACCAAAAACATACATACATATATCTCTTCTACTCCTGTTTCCTTTAAAACAAAAAAAAACCACGCCACGCCAGAAACCACGCCACTCCAATCTGTGCACGATCAAGGCGTAGCTAATCTCAGGACCCCGGGCGTAATTAAAGCCCACACCAATCCTGGATTATACGTGCATTTAATGCACCACTCAGCTCCAGAACCCCGGGCGCAATTAAGGCCCACACCGATCCCGAGCCACAGAACTCCGGGTGCAATTAAGACCCACACCAGTCCTGAACTACGTGCATTTAATGCACCACTTGCTCTAGAACCCCGGGCGCAATTAAGGTCCACACCGATTCTGAGCCTCAGAACTCCGGGTGCAATTAAAACCCAAACCAGTTCTGACCTTCAGAACTCCGGGTGCAATTAAGACCCACACCAGTCCTGAACTTCACGGTAAGGGTCCAAAACCCGTTCAAAACTCCACGCGCAATTAAGGCATACACCAGCTTCGAACGCCTGTACACAATACCGCGAAACCCCTGCTAGACCAAATTCTGGGCTTACAGCAACCAACCCATTACATACACCGGTGCCTTCCCCGGGCCAGAGGAATTCAGAAACTCACGTTTACTCCGTCATCTCGGGCGATTCTTGCAGGGAGCAGAGATTTCCCAATCGGTCAGAGAGAGTCGGGACTTTTTTTTTTTTTAAAAAGAGGAGTCCTTACCTCTTAGTAATGTGAGCGCTGACCGTCTCTCCTGCCGATGGGAAGTTCTGCGCCTTCTGGAGCATCCGCCGACTACGCCAAATTTGTTGTAACAGAAGAAATAAGGTTCTTGATCCCGAGATGAAGTAAAACAGATGAGTTTATTGCATGCAAGGAACAATAAAGCTGAAGTCTTGTTTCCCGCAAGAAACAACAAAACCGAAGTATTGTTCCCCGTACTGTTACAAACTTTTGGGTTATATACAGTTTTCTTCTCCGTTTCTGACGTCACTCGGTCTGATGGTAAAGAGGGGGGTTCATGGTATTTGGCCAGTTTACGATGTTCTGGGCAAATGGTCAGTTTAACATTACACCCAGGGGGGGGTTCCTAGCTGGCATCTGCAATCCTTATCAGTTAACCCCCTTTCCTGCCATAAACCCCAGCTTGTGACTTGGAAGTCTAAACCCCCTACAGAAAAGATTAAATTCAAACCCCCGTCTTCACATCTTTCTTCAGAAGCAACAGATGTCTTAGTGGCTTTCAAAATTAAATTATGCAGCAAACATCACATGTTCTTTTGTAACACACAGCTATCTGTGATTTCTTTTTATATTTAAGCTTTTGCAAGTGTTCATGCATTCCTCTTCTGCACTATGTCTGGTTCAGGTCCATCATGGACCTACAGAAGAACCAGCAGTTTCTATGGGAAAAACTGAAAACATGTTCAAACCATTAGTACCAGCCTAACACAAAGTGGACCCAGTTTACACAGTCAGCCCAAATCCACATCCCTCCAATGATCCCTTTATATAGACAATCTGCATACACAATCATCCACTCCACATACAGAAAGAATCTTATTACTGAAATTGTACTGTATGAGGGAGCCAGAGCCTATCCCAGCAATCCATGGGCACATGGCAGCTAGATGGGACTCCAGTCCATCACAGGACACATACTCACACCACTCAATTTTCCCAGAAGCCAATCAATCTACCAACATGACTGTGGGAGGAAACTGAAGCACCTGGAGGAAACCCATGTAAACACAAAGAGAATATAAAAACCTCACACAGATAGCATCCCAGAACTTAATTCTGGGTCCAGTGCTGGGAAGCAATACTAACCAGTGTGCTACCATGCTGTCTTCCTAGGAATTAACTGCACAAAATAAAATATAAAACTTACATGTACTGTATGCAAAATCCAATTTTATTAAGACAAAATGTGCATAACAAACCAACAGAACTAATTATATATTTAAGACAATCTTTTTTAATTCTAGAGATTAGAAACAAACTCATACTCATCCAATTACACACTGTCCAGACCCAGAGTAGGAGAGAGACCTGTCTCTACCTTCCACATATACTAGAACACAATGGAAACACAGTCCTTCACACAGTCTGCTCAGAGGGGTTTGATCAGCAGGTCTGCAGACTGTGGTGTCTGATGAACATCTGGAGGATTTTGTTCTGTCTCTTTAAAGACAAGGAATTCTGCCACCTTGCTCCGCTAAGGAATCTTCTTCAATGTTAGGCTTATATCCACCAGGTTCTGTAAGAACAAAAAAAAACACAATGAATGAATCTAAAAATTGAACTCTTGCAGATTATCATAGTTGTATTATTATTGTTAGTAATTTAAGGATTTGTGCATGACAGTGTTTATGGCTCATAATATTAATGCTTAAATCATATAAATCAATATAATGTCAGACTACATGTATTCAGAACCCATTGACACAACTCTTCCAACAGACACTAAAGCCAGGGACTGGAGAAATGGAAATGTAGTGCCAATCCACGTGATGGATAACAAAACTGAACCAAGAAATTATAGACCAATAAAGTCTAATTTTTATTACATGGAAGGTCAAATTATAAAAACTAAACTAGAGGATCACATACATGGAAAAGTCAACAGGGATTTAGAGAAGGTAGGTCTTACATAACCAAGCTTGGTAGTTCTTATCTAGCAACAATAGTACTTAACAAACAATGCATAGAGTATGATACCATGTATTTATATTTTCAGAAGATTTTTAATAAAGTTGAATATAAAATATTCTCAAATTTCAAGCAAAGAGAATGTGTGTTTGTATTGAGAATAATTTAATAAATAGAAAAAAGAGATAAGATAAGATAAGATATGAGTCAAATTGCAGTGTTGTAATTATTGGAGTACCACAGGGATCTGTAGTAGGACCACTACTCTTCTTAATTTATACCAATGATCTCTTCATGATACCAAATAAATTGGATTAGCAAACACTGGAATTAAAAAACATTAGATAGAAATTAATTGACAAACACCTGGCAGATTGTCTTTGTTTGTTGTTATGTTTGGCAGATACTGTTGTGAAGAGAATGATTGAGCCAGATGGACAACAGACAAGAGAAAGAAAGGGACAAAGTAAAAGATGAGCAAGAGAGTGAGGAGCAGGATTAAACATGTCAGACAAGGAAATGAGAGGGGAAGCTTTTCTTACAAGATCAAGTATCTTATATTTCTCATCACAGTTTTATTACTGAGCAAGGTGAGACACACTGAGATGAGGAGGACTTTAGAAAGATGTATCTGAATGTGTTGCCCTGTGTGGAAATAAATCCCACTTGCTC
This sequence comes from Lepisosteus oculatus, assembly GCF_040954835.1. Lineage (NCBI taxonomy): Eukaryota > Metazoa > Chordata > Actinopteri > Semionotiformes > Lepisosteidae > Lepisosteus > Lepisosteus oculatus. Next base: position 11,102,577 of record NC_090713.1, read on the forward strand.
CCAATCAAAATCATGATCCCACCTGCAATATTGATTCATACCTCACTCAGATCTAAAAGGGGAACTGCAGTCAAAAATTCTTACACTGGGTTTGAATTATCCGCAACAAAATAAATTGATAGTATCTCAACATTTCTAATTTCAAATTAAGTACACAATCATGAACTCTGTGGAAGTACTGCATGGTTGCCATGTTGTCGAAGGCAGACGAGAATCAGCTGGTCTCACCAAGGTCAAGAACAAGATTTTGTACAAATTGCGCCATAAACCCTGCCCTTCTTGCTCACTAGTCACTGCAAGTGAACAAGAAATGAAATGAAAATAAATATGAGTGTGTTTTAGTTGGTTGGCAGGTTTTTTTTTTGCAATACTTAAAAGAAACTAAAACATGTTGTCTTGTGTGTGTCGGTTTCATGAAATTATTTAGAATTAACATAGTAGCAAAATTTACTTGGCCTAAAGCATGCCTCATTCTGAATCACAGACAATGATGGCAATATGGCACGATTCATACATTGACACTTCGTCTGTTTTGTGATATAAATTGGAGATTGTTATGATACATGTTATCGTGTACTTGGTAGTGTCCTTATGATTTGAAATGCACTCATTGTTGCAGATTCATTATAATCCCACAATGTAAAAAAGGCATCACAGTTCCCCTTTAATATACAGATCCAGCCATTCAAAAAGCACAGAGTATGCTGCGTCAAAACACGGTGGACGTGGCACATCATAGCGCATGCAAATTGAAATATGATATAATAGTATCCAGAAGAACCTTGTAAAACCGCCAGGTGGAGCTAAAAAAGCTTAACCTCTCATGTACAGCATTTGAGTTGTCGCCAGAAAACAACTGGTTTGGAATCCTGGACACTGCTGAGGGACAATCTTTTTCCAATTAAGAATTTAAGTTGTATACTCTTTAGATTTTTAATTATTTTAAACTGTTTATTACAGCATGGTAATCATTAAACATTAAAAATTCGGTATATTTTATAAAAGCAAGATTGCTCAGTTGGACAAAAGTACACAACCTTCCACCTTCATCATAAATATTTTATTTAGCATAAATATTTTATGCATCAAAGTCTTTAACTTGGTAACTTACATGGGTTCTGGATTTAAGGTGCTTGTTCTAACATTATTAAGTTTATGCTCTATACTTCATAAAAAGTTATAACATTTTATCCTTTTCTAAGAATAAGTAGTAAGAACACCACTTGCTTTTACTGTAAAAATAAAAGTTGTACTGATTTAATACCACTTGATAGTAATATTAAAATGGAGTTGTGTAACTAAGCACCTAAAATATTTTGGAAACATATTTTGGACATTTTGGAAACATTTTGACATTAATTTTTTAAAGCTTGTATTGTTCTTATAGTGGTAATGGAGAACATACTGTAATAATAGTATGAATAATAAATGACCTTGGACAGGCTGTAAGCTCAAAGCATTACCGTGGTCCACTTTCTTTGTAAAGGTCTGCATCAGTTTAACTCATTCACCCATGATTACATGAAAACATTTTGCTTGCCCTTTTCAGCTACAGCTTAAATATTAGTGGCGTAATAGGTTAGGCAGGTGCCTTGTATGCTAGAGGTTGGGGGTTCAAACCCAGATGTCACCATGAGTTTTCTTTTGACAAATAAACAGTTCTTTGAAAAACTAAAATAGCAAATATTACGGACACTATACTGACATTTTTTATATTTCTAAAAATCACAACATTTTTTAAGCTAAGTGATTTATTAATAACAAAGAATAATTTCAAATTGCTTGTATTTTAAAATTGTATTTTATTTGGGGTGACTTGTCACTCACTGTTTTCACAACCTTCAATTTATAGAAGAGTGTTGCACCCCACTGTTTCTTATATAAATTAGACGGTTCGGTTGTCATTGTTGCTCTTTAACATAAGGCAACCAGCATTCAAATGTCCTGTTTTCTTAACAACTCGTTTTTCCGTACTTTAAAACTTGAACAAAGACGTGTCCCATGCATACAGCGCGATGTTGTATGAGATGATTTTGATGAATTATTATAAGTGATGGTTTCATGATTTAGGATTTTTTTAAGTTAAAGGAGGGAAAAAAGAGGGCTGTACTGTCACTGCGCTGCAACCGGTTTGTACCATCTGTGTGCCTGCTGTTCATTACAATATTAATAACGAATGACCATGGGCGAGCTGTAAACTGAAGAGTTAGAGAAGACACGTTGAGTCTGGTCTTTTAAGCTTGGAATTTATTCTTTACAGTGATACTTTTGGCTATATTTTTTACATAGCCGGATGAGTAAAACTAGATTGGATTAACAACTGGAGTAAGAAAAGATATTTCATACGTACTTTGAAGCCAGATGGCTTTGGAACAGCGGGTTGCGAAAACCGGCTAGGAGGGGGCCGGTATTTTGATTTTCCTGCCCAACCATATTCGCTACAATACTATTATGAATCCCCGAGGCATACCGTTAAAATTTCGGAATTTGAAAAAAAAAATATTTTTTTGCTGAATTTGCACGAGAGACAAAAGTACCTTTTGAGAAGTCGTGTCCTGCTTGCAAAGTATCAGATGTTGACAAACAGCTAATTTTGCTTGAAGACTTTAAAATTTGTACTGTAGCTTTATTTAATTGAGCAGAAAGTCACCTTGCTCTTACAAGCGGCTCCGTTAAGCAGTTTGTGTTAACACATCACACCCTCTGAATGAGTTTTAATCAACTTGGTCTGTCAGTGAAAAAAATGACCGCGGGCACTTTTCCTCCCCCTCCAGTGCGGGAAACGGGTGTTTTATTTTACTGGGAGTGTGAACATTGAATGAGCACTGGGGCGTACAGTGAGACTAACACAGTGAAAACACAGTGATATTGCTGAGATGGATCGTTTTAGTAAATATGTTAACAAATATCTGAATTTTTGCAAGATAAAATTGTATCCAGCTGTGAATCAGCTACAGTACGTGACCTTGCCCCTGTGAAATTGTGGGAAAGTGGTTTAGTGGGCAGAATTTCTCACAGTGTAGTGACCAAAGAGTGTTTTAATACACTGTACGGCATAAAGCTTTTTTTAAAATGTTTTTTAATGTTTGTAATCACTATTCTTGCAAATACATTTTGTATTCAGCTTGCTTCTGTGTGCTAGCTGGTGGGCAAACATTCGAAGTGAAACTTCATCCACAAGGAGTGTGGCAGGGAAGACCGCACCAAACTTTTTCAACTCTGTATGTTGCCCCAACCTTTTTTTTTATTTGACACTTTCTGTCGAAGACGCCTCCCCCCTCTCCCTTCCCTCTTCCTGCCTCAACTGTTCCCACTTTGAACCATTCTGTGTCCGAATCGCGGCGGGTGAGAGAGAGAGTAGGGAGAGAGAAAAAAAGTGAACCCTGTTTTTTTTTTTATAGTCAGATTTACAGTAACGTATGTTTGACCATAGTCTTGCAAATTAATGTTTTTACAAGATGTGGTAGTGCAACAATTTATCACAGTGCGAATTTTAATAATAACAATAATAATTAATTATTAATAGTTTATGCACCTGATACCTGACTTTATTTAGATGTATATAAAATATTGAACTGTGACATAATAGTCAGAAATACACTCCGCCTCTTCTCTGACTAAGCTCAGTTGGCGGTGTGCTGTTTTCTCAACCACCTGGTAATTCGTTTCACACCAAGGGAAGACAGGAGAATATGATTGTACTGTATCTGTATGAAATGCGTGTTGTGTTTACAAAATTTAAGTGTTTAAGATGTTTAATTAAAAAGTTAAAAAAACTTACAGCTTACACAAAGAAGAAACAAGGAAGAAAAATCGCCTGATTTTTGTGGATTTCGTGTTTTTAACTAAACCCGTTTTTATGGGTTTTAAAACCATGCAATATCTATTTAAGGCACACGTTATTGTTTCCTATTTTTGATTTTCTTAAAATTTAAAGAATCGGTTGCCCATCGGGCCAAACGATATTATGTTACATTTTTATGTTTTTGAGAGAATTCAGAAGGCTTCAACTGATGCATACAAATATAGCATAATGCCTTCTCGCGTTATAAAGTCACTTGCACCTGGGATCCGCTTTATTCAAACTAAAGTTTCTAAAAATACAACCAAGTACTAGATATTGTTTAAATAAAAGCTGTGAAATTTTTCACAAATCGCGATCTTTAAACCTGTAGGTTGCAGGCTCTGTGCCATTTGTTCACAAAGTTATTGACATCTGAAACATTGTGTCTCATAAATAGGTATTTTAATAAGCGAAGATTATGAAAACCGAAGAAAAAAATTACTCTGAAAAAGAAACTTGAAATTATTATTAGTAAATTAATACTGTTAATAATGATCAGACACATTATTATTATTTCAGTGGTATTGTTAATACTGCTTTGTTATTCTCGATTCTAATTACAATATATACAATTTCATTTTAAGGCTTGCGGCGTCTGTTAAATTGCCTCACTGAATAAAGTGTTTGGAATTAAACTGGTTGAACAGTTGAAATTATTCACGTTTGCTAATTCACATTTTTATTTCATTATTAATATCACTTGACATTGAATATGTTATAATATATATACAAAGAACACATTAGTATAGTGTACATAATACTTCATCATGCGTGAATGAGTCAAATTAAAAATAAAACATGGTTACAAAGAAAGTGGATTACAGTAATAGTACCAGCTATATAAATACATATATTTAGATCCTTAAATTAATATTGTTATTAATTTCTTTAGATTAGCTATTCCATATTATATTCCCTATTTAGCAGATTCTAAAAAGTATAATGTTTTTTACTGCGATAACAAGCGCAAGTTTTCATAGAAAAGGTTAATCTCTTAGGGCTTTCCAGGCAGGTGACAAGGAGGAGCTGAAGCGAACACAGAAAGAGCTGAAGGTGAGAGCTAGGGAGAGCAAGGTGGCTTATGGGAGGAAAATGGAGGACAGGCTGAGGGAGAGCAATGTGAGAGAAGTGTGGAATGGCATGAGGAAGATCTCCGATACAAGTTGTCCAGCGGCCAACAGAGTGAGGGAGGCCTGGAGAGGGCCAATGAGACAAATCTTTTCTTCAACAGATTCGATACAGGGTCCACTGTCCATTCACCTCACAGGCCTTCACCCCAGACACCCTCTTCATGTCCTCAGTCACCCCATCATATGATCCCTCCTACTCCTACTCCATCTTCCCCTGCCCTCCTCGGCCTATCCATCACAGCTGACCAGGTCATAAGGGAGTTGAGGAGACTCCATGCAGGGAAGGCAGCGGGTCCTGACGGTGTTAGCTCCAGGGTGCTAAAGATCTGTGTGGACCAACTGGGTTCAGTGCTGCAGTACATCTTCAACCTCAGCCTGAGATTAGAAAGGTTCCAATGGTACTGGGGCTCCACAGGGGACTGTCCTTGCTCCATTCCTGTTCACCTTTTACACCTCTGACTTCAGGTACAACTCTGAGACATGTCATCTGCAGAAGTTTTCGGATGACTCTGCAATTGTGGGGTGTATTAGAGAGGGGAGGGAGGAGGAATATAGGAGCTTGATTACCAGTTTTGTGGAGTGGTGTCATCTTAACCATCTCCAGCTTAACACCAGCAAGACCAAAGAAATGATCTTTGACTTTCGAAGGAATAAGTCTCCGCTGAACCCTGTTTCCATCCAGGGTGAGGACATAAATAATGTATGACCATTATCAATTCTTGTGAGATACTGTGACTGAGGTGGAATTTGAGAAGAGCTGTGCTGCCCAAAACCCATGTATAGCACAACTACGGGGGAAGATGTAGCTTGGATGCTTATTAATCATTCTGAGGAAAGAGGAAATGACATGAATGAAATATTTTCTGTGACGACTGAAAGTACCCCTGCTATGGTAGGAAAACTGATGTGATATATGATAAATCTTTCTAGTATTTCTCCAATGCATGGATGTCATGTCACTCAAAGCACTGGGATTTAAGGCTCTAGGTACAGACAACACATTTTCTGTTTTCCAGGGACAATCCAGCATTAACTGTCTTTAAACCACTTAAATGAGGAATGGTTATTCAGGGGCTTTAGTTCATACTCCCAGATGATATACAAAGAAGGCAGCATAGGATCTGAACTACATCAACATCACTGTAACTACAACTACATCAACATTGTAAATAAACAATTATACACTTCAGAGTCACAGTTACCCAGAGCCTATTCCAGGAAGCACAGGACACAAGGCAGGACTGAACCCTGGAAAGGATGCCAGTCTATCAAAGGTCACACACTCACACCAGTGCCAGCTTTCCCAGAAGTCTATTAACCTGCCACCACATTTGTGGACTGTAGGAGAAAACTGGAACACCAGACAAACATGGGGAGCACATACAAACTCCACACAGGGAGCCACCCAGATTCAAAAGAGATTCAAAGATGAGAGATAAACAAATTGATAAATATTGCAAACCTAACTCATTTCCATAGCTTCTTCCTTTCAGATGTATATAAAATATTAGAAAAAAGGAGGAATATAAGAGATAAGGGTAAGATTCAAATTGAAAGGGAGGCTGGCACTCCCATAGCAACTGAAGAATCTAAAAACATTCAAATCTGCATAAATCCAATAATTCAAATTCCTGGAGAGACTCATTAGAAACTGGTTAAAGCTAGACAGACCTAGTGTTCAAATCTAGAAGAACTCTATGATTGAAATTTCAAGAATAAAATTGCCTACAGAATTAAAAATCTACGACATATACAGTATATATTTTAAAAAATGGGAAAGGTTGTGTTTTGAGCATCTCAGTTGTAAGAAAACCGGCTCAGGGACGCCAAATATGTAATCATAGCCGTAGCAAAATTAAATGTAGTGGCTCTCTGAAGGCAGCAGTTCTGTAGGGTTTGGGCATTTACTGAGACAATTATTAATTGTAGCAGTAAATCACAAAGTTGATTCTTTTGATGGCTTTAGAATCCAACCATGCGACATAACTCAAACAACGCGCACATACAGGTACTAATACACGAGGATACATTTATTAATACATAGAATATGCATATAAACTAACAGATCTTATCGAGAGGGTTATCAGAATACAAAAGATATATATTCAATCAGTTACAAAGTGTTACACATATCAAGAGGACATACGTTCAGTATATCATTCATTAAGACCGTTTCGTAAATGAACTTGGTTATAACTTCTACATTAGATACTCAAAACAAGTACATAACTCTTAGGAATTAAATTGATATCAACTGGTTGGGATAACAATTGAATTCTCGAGCTGTAATGCATTGAAGTTGAATACTCATCCAATTTCTGGGGATTCAGATCTCCTGTGGGCACAAAGAAACAGTTGCAGGCTGTTGCTGTCCAATCCGCGCTCTCTGGCTCCGTGCCAGGCTGTGCTGTGCGGCTTGCGACGGTGCGCTGCTGATGCTCACTGTTGGCTTTAACTAGCAAAGTTTGTGCACAAGAGAAAAGATGACTGTGGGTCCCAGCAAGTCAGGAAGAGGACCTGTTCGTTCCTGATGAAGAGCTAGTTCTGAATATGATTCAGCTGTCCACAGTTCCGACCTGTTCACGAGGCCTGCTGCTGGTTACTCTCTGGCAACCTCCACTCTAGATTCTTAGAACAAAGGAAAGTTCTGGCGCTCGGACACACTGGCCGTTCCGTGGTTGTCCGGGCTGAGTCTCAGGATGGTCAGGAGGCGCGCTGCGAGAATGTCCTGCCCTTGGGAGCCTTCTGCTCCTGGGCCGTCCTGCCCTGGAATTCTCCTTTGAATTCCCTTTAGAACAGTCCACAGAATCCTCTCCAGAATCTTACTGAATCTTACTGAATCTCTGTGTTGCCTGTTTTTACCTAGAGGAACTTCAGCTCATTGATTGGCTGAAAGTTCCATGGGCATCAGAGTCCCACGTGGGTTACTCGGCCCTACCAGTCCCTGATTGGTTGATCAAGGTGAGATATGAGTCATTTACTCCTGACACCTAGGAATGCAGTCCAGATGTCCATCTGGCACTCCCTAGACAGATAGGCGCCAATGGATGACCATTGATCATGATAGCCAGGCTTAGCTAAATGCATCCCCCTTTGGGAGCGTGTTTCTTATCAAAAGAAAACATCTAAAATCAGCCTGCATGAATAGTTTCTTTGTGGCTGCACCACAGAGATGAACAGAGAAATGGGGCCTCATTTGGGAAAGCCCAGAACACTTAATTCTTTCTTATTATTAAGCCTCGCCGCTACACAGTAATTATATGTTTACAAAGAGCCCCAAAGACAAGAACTTGTATAAAATTAGACAAAAAAAATTATTTTCTAGGTGCTATATTTTGATGCATGTGAAAAACAGAATGCTGTGAGTCTTAACATATCTAAATAAAACAATAAAAAGAAATCACCAGTGTTCACTTACTTCAGTGTTGTTAATTTACAGTTGGGATCTCTCAGAGCTGCAGACAGCAGTTTCACTCCTGAATCCCCAAGGTTATTGACACTCAGATCCAGCTCTGTCAGACTGGAGTGTTGAGACTGAAGAGCAGATGCCAGATCTTCACAACATCTCTCTGTTAGTTTACATCTCCACATCCTGCAGACAAAAAGACAGGAGCACAGCTGAACATCTGTACAGCTCATCCGCATCTTTCTTTCCAAGTCTTCACTACAACACCCAGCCTAGCAATAATATACAACATCATGTCATTATCCATATCAGAGTGTCCATGGATGAGGATGATGAAGATAACAGCTGCTTAAATTTTGGGTTCCAGAAGGAAAAAGAAAGATTAGAAAAAAACTATCAGGAAGGGAGACAGTGGGAAACATGAAGCTACAATGGTTGGAATAGGGAAATAGAATGATAGAGACTTAGACTTTTAACCATAATAAAAATTGTTTCACATTTTATAGTGTCTTGTTAAAGTTAAAGCTTTGTTGTTATTCTTCATATAGTTGAATTAATACAAAATGTAAATTAACAACACTGGAGAAAGAGAACTGGAGATTTTGATTGTTATTTGTAGATGTGTTGAGGAAAACAACATTCTCTTTTGAAGAAAATAAACAATTTAAACAAAAAATAAGCAAGGTTATAAGTATAACAACGCATAATCAAAATTAGAAGCAATAAACAATCTGGCAAGGAATCAGCCATGTGACTGCATCTACTTTGTATGAGTCATGAAACTGAACTTCAGTACAAAACAGCAGGTCAAGAGAGAGTGAGTCCATATGAACCAGAATTCTGCCTCAGACTTTGTCTGCCACAGGGGACATCTTTAGACTTGGGATCCATCTGTACATTTCACTTGAATACTATTAATATTAATACAGTTGGACTCCATTGTCAATAGAGTACTGTACATTAGTTCTGTTAAAATTATGGTGGGTAGCTGCGTCAGCATGTGTAGGCTGCAAAGGAACAAGTAATAGGTTTATTCCATGCTGAAAAAAAGAAGAAAGAGAACCTGAAGAAGGCTCCACGGCCGAAACGTTGTGTTCTCTTTCTTCTTTTTTTCAGCATGGAATAAACCTATTACTTGTTCCTTTGCTGTTAAAATTATTATTATAATGTGTGAGACAGAGTCAATTATGTTTGAGAAAACAAATCAACTTTATTATACCAAAAAAACACAGGGGGGCAGAGGTGCATATTTGTTTTCCAATTGGGAGGGGAAAGACAAAATTAAAAGACCCCGCCCCCCCGACAAACTGACTGACTAAAAAAACAACTAGATAGGCTAGAAAAAAAGTATTCCGTGTCCTACTCATATCTACCCTAACTAACCAAACCAAAAGAAAAAAAGAAAAGCACACAACATGTCTTTCTCCCATCCTTTGGGATCCCCCCTTTTGCTGTCTCATTTTCCCCTTTTAAATGCTTCTGCCTCATTTGCTTAATATATTAATTGGCAGCACCCAGAGAAAAAGGAGAAAACAATTAGGGAAAAAAATAACTCTCCAACTGAGGACCATAACAACCATTGAAATAAATTCCAGGTTAGTTAGAAAACTAACCACGTTTCTTCATGATACTGTGACGTCACAGTGGTAGTGACCCCCCATGAACAGGCGTGTCCACCACTCCAGACACACCCCTCAAAGCTTGCTGGGGAACGGTTCCACATTTTTTTGCAATTTTAGAGCGTGATGTACTCGGGCCCCTCATCATGGCACAAGAGCATGGGGCACACATCCTCAGAGACCTCTGGGTCCCTGGCTCGCAGACTCTCAGGCCCTGAGTCTCCAGCTCACTCTCCACTGTCCTCTCTATCTGATCTCCGAGATCATAATGTAGGTCCCTCACTGAGCCAAGCCCTTCTGTCACAGATTCCTGGACTCAACGAGCCTGATCTCTCACATGCCCTCCAGCTAGTCCTTTCAGGGAGATGACTCCCTCTGCTCCGAGTCACCACAGGGAGCCTCCTGCTCCTTTCCTGATCTGGAGCACCCTGCTCCCACATGACACTCACTGGTCCCCTCATGACCAGTCAGCGCTCCAACTTCCAGGTCCTCCTCCAGAGTCTGATGTCCTCACTTGGCCACCAGGCTGAGCCACTCACTCACTGTCTCTAGAGACTCACACCCGCACTCAGACCTCTCACAGTAACAACCCGGAGTCTCTTTTCATCACATCCCACTCGTATTGAGACTCAACATACTTTCCATTATAAAAAACAAATACACAACCTCCTTGGATCCTCACTCTGATGCCACGATGTGTATACACAGCACAGGTCTGCCTTGTCAGTGTCACTGCCAGTAGCTCACTGATAATAATAATGGACATTTTCAGAATTTTATATTTTATTTTTTTATTTTGAAAGGCTAAGAAAACCTTCTCAGGTCATTAATGTCACTAGCTGTACTGATGGAAATACATATCAAGGCTATGAAGTTCACAGATAGAGTGAGAGAGATGTGTGACCAAAATCATGAACTCTGTGAAAGTACTGCATGGTTGCCATGTTGGTGAAGGAAGACGAGAATCTGCTGGTCTCACCACTGGCAAGAGGAAGAGTTTGCGAGGATTGTTGTCAGGGTTGACCCGCTAACCCGGTTGACCTAAGGAGCAAGACGAGAGGCGAAGTTGGGTTCCGAGGTCAGTGAGGAAAAAGGCCAGAGAGAGGGTATCCAAACCAGAGTGGGGCTAGGCTGAGGTCGAAGTCGAGTAGGCAAATCCAAAGGTCGAAGAGGAGAACAACAAGTGGGGTTTCCAAGTCCGTAGGGTGAGACAGAAGGCGAAGTCGAGGCGAGAGTTCTGAGGTAGGCAGCGTAGAGTCAGAAGGCAAAGAGTAACAAAGGCGAGGCTGGTGAACAAAAGTACAACCAATACTGGGCGAAGAGCAGAGGGATCAGAAGGGTTTAAGTACTGTGCGCAGAGGAAGGTGCGTTGATTGAAGAAGTGTCGTGGTTGGCTGATCTGGAGGGACGGTGTCATTTAGCTGAAGTGCTCGGAGCTGGAGTGTAATTAGTGCGGGTGCGTTTACGTGTGAGAATGCGGTGAGTGGAGGGCATGACAGTACCCCCCCTTTCACGGGCGGCTCCGGACGCCCGAGTGGTCTTGAGGAAATCAAGGATGAGTGTACGGTCCAAGATATCCTTTTCAGGAACCCAGAATCTCTCCTCTGGTCCGTAACCCTCCCAGTCGACCAGGTATTGCCGTGATCCCTTGTGCCAACGTGAGTCCAGAATCTTGTTGACAGTGTAGGCAGGGAGGCTATCGATCAGGCAGGGGGGAGGAGGTCGGGGCTGCGGTCTGGAAAGAGGGGAGCAATAGAAGGGCCGCAGGAGGGAGAATCCTAAGTGAGGGAGGGAGAGCCAGATGGTAGGATACCAGGGTAATTTGGGAGAGGATGCTGAAAGGACCAATAAACTGAGGACCAAGTTTCTTAGAGGGTTGACGCAGGTGAAGATTCCGGGTAGAGAGCCCCTCCCAAATTGGCCCCTCCTAAGTCGAGGAGCCGGGCGCCTGTGGCGGTTGGCAGCCGCAGTGTACCGTAGGGAGGTCTTCTGAAGAGCAGCCCTGGCGGACTTCCAGATGGGGCAGAGTTTAATAAAGTAACTGTGAAGAGAAGGAATATTCCTGGTGAGAGAAGTATTGGAGATTAGTGAGGGTTGATATCCCAGGGAACAGAAGAAGGGGGACATTCCGGTGGCTGAGGTGAGAAGGGAGTTGTGGGCATACTCCGTCCAGGGGAGAAGAGAGGACCAGTCATCCTGGGCAGATGAGGTGTAAGACCTTAAATAAGTAAGGAGGCTTTGGTTGGTCCTCTCAGCTTGGCCGTTGGCCTCTGGGTGATAGCCAGAGGTGAGTGAAACTGAGGTGCCAAGGGACTTACAAAAGGCTTTCCAGAATCTGGAAATAAACTGCGGACCCTTGTCAGAAACAATATCTCTGGGTATACCATGGAGACGAAAAATGTGCTGTATGAATAGGTCTGCCATAGGATTGGCCGAAGGTAAAGCAGGTAAGGGGATGAAGTGTGCTGCCTTGGAGAATCAATCAATCGCGACCATGATGGTTGTATTACCACAACTCTTGGGGAGGTCCGTAATAAATTCTACCGACAAATGAGACCATGGTCGATCCGGGACGGGAAAGGGGGCGCAGAAGACCAGTCTTCTTACATCGCAGTGTTTTTGCCCTAGTGCAAACAGAGCAAGCCCGGACATAATCAAATATGTCCTGTTTCATAGAGGGCCACCAGAACTCTTGGCTAGTAAAGTCCAGGATTCGTTTGGAACTAGGGTGGCCTGCTGAGCGTGAATCATGTCCCCATTGTAGAACGGAAGAACGCAATGAATTGGCAACAAAGAGCTTATCGGAAGGACATTGTGGAGGAATAGTTGTGTTAGCGAGAGCACGTCTGACCTGCTGATCGATGGAGCTCTGGGCAACAGCGAGGATCTTGTTGGGAAGGATGATGGGTTCAGGATTCCTGACCAGGTCTGGAAGATCATGCAGGCAAGAGAGAGCATCAGCCTTTAGGTTCTTCAAGCCAGGTGTGTAGGTGATGACAAAATCTAACCTAGAGAAGAACTAGGCCCACCTAGCCTGTCTTGGATTAAGGTGCTTGGCAGACTGTATATAGGCTAGATTCTTATGGTCAGTAATAATAATAAAAAGGGGTGTTGAGCTCCCTCAAGCCAGTGTCTCCATTCCTCTAAGGCCAATTTAATGGCTAGCAGCTCTCGATTACCCACATCATAGTTGACCTCAGCAGGAGATAGTTTCCTAGAAAAGAAAGCACAGGGATGAAGAAGATTCTTCTCACCATAGCGTTGAGAAAGGACAGCTCCAACTCCGTAAGCGGATGCATTCACTTCCACTACAAACGGGAGGGAGGGATCCGGATGATGCAACAGGGGAGCTGTGGTAAAAAGGTGTTTAAGCTTATGAAAAGCCTGGTTAGCTTCTGGGGTCCATCTACCGAAATTGGAACCCTTGCGGGTGAGGGCAGTGATGTGAGCTGCGATAGAACTAAAATTCCGGATAAAAAGTCTGTAAAAGTTAGCAAAGCCAAGGAAGCGTTGAATCTGTTTTAGAGTGTGAGGAACGGGCCAGTCCTGGATAGCTGAAATCTTAGTTGGGTCTATCTGTACATCTTCAGAGGAGATAACATAGCCGAGAAAATTGGTCTTGTCCATATGAAAAGAGCATTTCTCCAGCTTGGCGTAAAGATTATTTTCAATAAGGCGAGACAGGACCTCCCACACATGTATTACATGCTCCTGAAGGTTAGAAGAAAAAATTAGGATATCATCTAAATAAAGTAGTACGGACTTCTGAATGAGATCCCTGAAGATATCATTCATAAATGCCTGAAAAACTGATGGAGCATTAACGTGTCCAAAAGTCATCACAAGGTACTCGTAATGCCCGTGGGTGGTCATAAAGGCAGTCTTCCATTCATCCCCTTTACGGTTCCTGATAAGATTATAAGCTCCACTGAGATCCAACTTGGTAAAAATGGACACTCCATGTAATGATTCTAAAGCGGCTGGTATAAGAGGGAATGGATAGCGGTTCTTAATAGTGATTTTATTAAGTTCCCTGTAGTCAATACAGGGTTGCAGATAGCCATCTTTCTTGTTAACAAAAAAAAACATGCGCGTGCTGGAGACGTGGAGGGACGAATGAAACCCGACTGCAGAGATTCCTCGATGTATTCCTCAAGGGCTGCAGACTCCACCCTAGACAGTGGATAGATACGCCCTCTGGGGGGGGAGGAATCCAGGAAGTAGATTTATTGCACAGTCGTAGGGGCGGTGTGGAGGGAGGGACTTCTGTTTACTGAATGCAGAGCGCATCTCCATGTACTGAGACGGGATGAGGGAGGAGTTGTCCTGTGGGGGTAGAGCTGACGAGATTCTGATAGGGAGACGGCAGCATGACGACAGGCAGCAGGGGCTCCAGGAGAGGATCTCATTACGTGACCAGGAAAGGTTTGGATCGTGTTTAAGGAGCCAGGGATATCCTAAAAGAAGCAGGAGTGAAGGAGAATCCAGGATGAGAAATTGGATTTGTTCCACATGGGTGACGCCGATGGTGAGGGTGAGTGGAACAGTTTGTCGTTCAATCAAACCAGGTGACAGGGGTGAGCCATCCAGTGAGTGAACCGAGCTAGGCGGAGATAAGGGTACAGTGGGGATCTTCCATTTCTTAACGAGAGAGACGTCTAGGAGGTTTTCCGTGGCACCTGAATCAATAAAAACGGAAAGGGAGATTTTAAAAGAATTCCAAGACAAAAGCACAGAGAGAGACGGACCTGAAGGCACAGTGAAAGGAGAGGAACTGCTGACCGTAGTAGAAATTGAGCGCGCATATCGGGTACTGGAAGGTTTGGTGGGGCATGCAGAAAGGAGATGTCCTGGAGAGCCGCAGTAGAGGGACAGTCCTTCCTGATGGCGTCTGTCTTTCTCCTCCGGGGTGAGTCGGGAATGAGATACTGCAGGTTGTCGTGGTTGGAGAGGAGAGGTCTTAGTGTCCTCTTGAAAACATTCCATCTTCCTAGCCTGAAGGTGAGCATCTAATTCTACCACCTGAGAGATGGCAAGATCCAGCGAGTGAGGGCTAAGAGGAACAAAGATTAAATGGTCCTTCAGTTCCTTGGAGAGCCCTTTGCGAAACTGGCTAATAAGAGGTTTGTTGTTCCAGGCGGAGTCGATGACCAGAGCCTGAAATTTAATTATGTAGTCTTGTAAGGATCGTGCTCCTTGTTGTAATGAGGACAGGCGGAGATTGAGGAGGTCCGGGCAGGCGAGAACGAAAGTTGATCGGAGCTTTTCAATAAAGAGATGATAGTCCGAAAGTTCAGGAGCAGCTCTAGACAGTAGAGCTGTAGCCCAGTCCAGAGTCCTATCTGAAAGGAGCGAGATGACAAATCCAATCGCCTCGCGATTGGAGGGGGAAGCGCTCCAGATGCATCTGAATGCATAAACAGCACTGAGCAATAAAACTCCAGCATTTCGCAGGATTCCCGTCAATCTTATCAGGAGGGATCAGCGGCAGGGCTGTAGCAAGAGGCGAGGCAGCTGCGGGAACAGGTTGCGGAGCCGGTGGAGGAGTGGGAGTAGGATTAGCCGAGAGCCGAGAGACCCGATCAGTGAGGAGCTGAAGGTGGGTCAGAGCTTCCGAGTGCTGGTTGATGAGGGAGGATACAGATTGTAGGTTCGAGGGGTCCATGATTAGCGCCCGGTATTCTGTCAGGGTCGACCCGTTAGGTAAAGGGGAGGATGGTCCCTGTGCAGTACCTAAGGAGCAAGACGAGAGGCGAAGTCCAAGTCAGGTTCCGAGGTCAGTGAGGAAAAAGGCCAGAAAGAGGGTATGCAAACCACAGTGGGGCTAGACTGAGGTCGAAGTCAAGTAGGCAAATCCAAAGGTCGAAGAGGAGAACAACAAGTGGGGTTTCCAAGTCCGTAGGGCGAGACAGAAGGCGAAGTCGAGGCGAGAGTTCCGAGGTAGGCAGCATAGAGTCAGAAGAGTAACAAAGGCAAGGCTGGTAAACAAAAGTACAACCAATGTTGGGCAAAGAGCAGAGGGTTCAGAAGGATTTAAGTATTGTGCGAAGAGGAAGGTGCGTTGATTGAAGAAGTGTCGTGGTTGGCTGGTCTGGAGGGACGGTGTCGTTAAGCCGAAGTGCTCGGGGCTGGAGTGTAATTAGTGCGGGTGTGTTTACGTGTGAGAATGCGGTGAGTGGAGGGCGTGACACTTGTGATATACAACTGGCCCTTCCTGCTCACTAGCCGCTGTAACCGAACAAGAAGCCAAAACTTGAAAATAGATATGAGCGTATTTAGTTGGTTGGCAGATTGTTCTTTATTGCAATACTTAAAGAATTAAAAAAAACACGTTGCCTTGTATGTGCATGTTTTGTGAAAATATTTAAAATTAATATAGTAGCAAAATTTGCTTACTCTAAAGCATGTTTACAATGTAAAAGGGACAGTTTTGCGTCATCAGAAATTCTGTTGCCTCATTCTGAATCACAGAAAATGATGGCAATGTGGCACTATGTATACATTGAAACTTCATCTCTTTTGCAATATAAATTGGAGGTTATGTTATGGCACATGATATTGTGTACTTGGTAGCTTTGTTGTGTTTGAAATGTACTCATCATTGCAGATTCATTATAACATTGAAATGTAAAAATAGCATTGCAGTCCCCCTTTAATATAGGAAAATATTTCATGTGTCAATATTTAAGGTACAAATAAAACCAATAATGAGTTAATATGAAACATTTTATGAGCTAATGCATATTGAAACATTCACAGTTTTAACAGTCTATTAAATAAAAGCCCCCGAACCAGTGGTTGACCTACAGATGCAGCCATTCAAAGTGCGCAGTACAGACACATACCGGAAGTAATTGGCTACGGCGTAGTGCATCGTGACGCGCGATGACGCAAAATACCGCGGTGCGTGATTGGTTGACCGACAGGGGCACTCGTGGTCCGTTGGTCTGTCGTAGAAAGACTTACTGTAAACGTCTTTACTGTGCCCGTTGTAGATATTGAATTTTACCACTGAAGGGAAATCTTAGTAGCTGAGCATAAAAAGAATAGGAGCATATTGCAACGCGTGTGAAGGCCATAAACGATATTAATTTTGGAACAGAAACATACAGTTTATAGCTGGTCTTGGTACTTTAAAGAAAAAAATATACACCAGTATTCCATTTCTCCCTAAACATTGTAAGCTTCAAAGTCTTTAACTAACGTGATTCCGGAGTCAACAAGCATACTTTTAGAATTTGATTAAAAGGGAATATAATATGGAATCGCGTATCTCAAGAATTTAATAATGGTATGATTATATCCGTGTACTGCGACAGGGCTGTGTAGGGCTGTTTCGCCTGCCTGTTCATTTAAGCTGTCTTGTAGCCTACTGGTCTAGGTGTGTGACTACCAACTGGCAGGTTGTGTGTTCGAATCCAGCTGGTGCTGGACTTTTCATTTTTATTTATTTATTTTTTAATCGCGTAACCTAAACATATTACCGTATGCAAACTGTACTGTATACAGTATGTATATGTATATTTAATGTCTTAACGGTGCCCGTTTAAGTATTGAATATTCATATCTAATTTTACCACTGAAGGGAAATCTTAGTAGCTGAGCATAAAAAGAATAGAAGCATACTGCAACGCGTGTGAAGGCCATAAACGATATTAATTTTGGAACATAAACATACAGTATATGGCTGGTCTCAGTACTTTAAAGAAAACATACACACCAGTATTCCATTTCTCCCTAAACATTTTAAGCATCAAAGTCTTTATATATAATTATATTCATGTTGCAAAAGAACTGCAACGGACATAAAAACTCCATTGCTTTTAACAGAGCGTTCCATAATTTCTAACTACGAAAATGCCAGGTGAAAGGATTTGTAAACATATTTTGTTAAAGCAAGTCAGTTTTTTCCGCAACACATAAAATTCATTTTTCCAAGAAAGTTTAGCCTTTGTCACTAATGAAACCACTAAATAGAGACATAAATATAGAAATCTTAAGATTTGTTTTATTTAATGTTGGTAGCAGGATGAACTGTCAGAGTGTATATTTTGACGCAGAGTTGCTGCAAGATGTTAACAGTGAAAAAGGTATTTAGAAATGAGTTATTTCAAGATGAAAAAGAAAACATACACGAAACATGGTTTCATTATGACCAGAATCAGTCTTGAGATATTTTTAACTTGATTTACAGTATTTGAGAGGTATGTCTTAACACCGATACTACAGTGCTTAAGTACTGCTCATGTATATGTTTCTAGGTTTATATTATGCATTTCATACGGTCAAATTACTTTTGAGCAACTAATAAGAAGCGCGAAACGGTATGAGTTTTAGTTTCGTTTTGTGCTGGGACCCGTGGATTGATTAGAGATATCAAGTACATACAAGTAATTTTTTAAATGTTGTAGTTCGTCTTGAAAAAATGTTACGAGTACATCATCTATCAACAATCACACAGGTTCTGTTTCAATATTGCGGATTTGGGTTACGTAATATTATTTTCTAGATTTCACGTTGTGAATATATGATTTGGGCAAACAGAGCCGCAAAGAAGTACATTATTGGTTGTTGTTTTTTTTTTGCAGTTTTATCTAGAACAAGCGATGCTTAAACCTTTGTCTGATTCTTGTGAAACTATCCACATGAACGTTACAGTACCTAGGAGTTGACTTCAGTGATGTCACTGATGGGATGTTTCTAAAAATCCATCCTCTGTAAAACGTCTTCTCTAGTTGTCCTGCATATTTATTCGCTAATGAAGCTGTGTGTTCTGAGCCTGGATCTTTACATTTCTGTATGAACCAGCTTAGAGGGCTAAAGACAGCTTGTGTTTAAATTGAGTGTAAGGCAATTTATGCTTCTAAAGTCATGGTCAGCATTTATTATTGTACTGTGCTGTAAACTTGTTCTGTGCCAAGTCACATTATTTTATAGCGTTTTTATAGCGTTATCAAATCCGGTGGCGCTGTGTGTTAGTTTCCTGACTCCCATGTCACATGGTCTGTGATTGAAACCTGTAAAACCGGTTTAATTCGTCACAGCCAGCACTCTTCAGGTGTGAGGGTCTTCTGCTCAGAATGAAACGCTAAAATGTAATGTAGGCTCTGAATGGGTTCAATTATGATTTGGGCTTGATTAAGGTCGCTGCCTTTCATCTAAAACCCTACTTGAACCCTTCTAAATTAAAAACCAGTGTTAGTGAGTTCTAAATAAAGAGGTATCCAGGTAACAGTGAAACGGGCGGACAGTCTGGGGAGATCGCCCGTTTTCCATGTAAAAAGTTCCCTGGTTCCGCACCCCTTGGTGTTTCTCTCGCTCTCTCTCGGGTCACCTGATCATTAGCTCGAAAGATTTGAGTGCTTTGTGTATATTCTAATGGTAGTGGGGGCAGGGTGTGTGGGAACAGGTTTGGTTGAAATTGCATTAGAGATCTATGTTCTTCACACCTGAAACATTTTCTCTGAAAGCATTTTCTTCGCAGTTTAACCGATCTTGTTACAGCATGTTACAGTTTACTATTATTAACCATATTCATTTTAAGTGCTTAATGTAGAATCTTGTAAAAATATATTTTCATTGTTCAAATAAACATTAAGTCTGACTATCATATAATAAGTAAAATACAAAACTAAAGAAAAAATAGGGTTAAATATAATTCAAAATATTTTGCTAACAATGTTAACTGTTTATGAATAATAAAATGTATTAACTAAGGAGTAGGATGGCACAGTTGTTAGTATGTTTTTTGTTTTGTTTCTTTTTCATAAATACAACAGTAGTACCTGATGTCTCAGTGGCTTTCAAAATTAAATTATGCATGCAAACCTGTGAACTAGAAAGATAACTAAGATATCCATCCATTTATAATGGCGGCAAAGTGGTTAGCATTGCTATCTTGCAGCACTGGGGTCCTAGGTTCAATTCCTGCCATCCTGTGTGTGTGGGGTTTACATGTTCTCTCTGGGTTACATGGTTTTTCTCCATATGTGTGATATGACTCCCTCTCGCACTCCAAAACATACTGGTAAGTTAATTGGTTTATGGGAAAACTGGCCCTGGTGTGTGTGTGTTTGTGTCTGTCTGTCCTGTGATGGACTGGCGCTATGTCCAGGGTGTATTCTGCCTTGTGTCCGTTGCTTACTGGGATAGGCTCCAAATCCTCTGTACTGGATAAAGAGATTAGAAATGGAAGTAAAGGCACTGTGCGGATGGAACTATACACAGTTTTAGAAACCCACTATGAAATGGCAGCAACTCACTGAGAATAAAATATTTTATAGTGCTGGCTTAAGGAAACAGCCTTTCCACCTCTCTTGCACATCAGTATCCATACCTAATTATTTAAACAAATTGGCTCTAATTATAAACATCTTAATATGCTGGCTCTGTGGATCCGCATCAGCTATGTTTGCCCATTCCTTCAATTCATGTGCATCCAACACACAGTTCAACGCTAGCAACTACACAAAATCTAAAATATGAGCTCTACTTGCCACTTACAATACCAACAGTACCAGCTAACTTTAGTAGTGACATTTTCATGGATCTTTTTAACAATAAAATTTACAACATTAGACTTCAGACACAATTAAACAGGCCTCAAAAAAGTCTGGTACAAACCTTTTCAGCATGGAATAAACCCTTACTTTAATGGTATAAACCTTAAATGGATTCATATTCTCAATAAGATTTGGTGCTCAGTAACATGACTTAGAAAATGACAGAAGACATACATATCATGCTTATCCTTCTATTTTTCATAATCGTAAACTCCTTAAGGCAGTTACATTTTCTCTGTTCTGACCTGGAGTTACAGAGAAATTTAAATTCTAATAAGAGATTTGTAATGAGGAAAGTCATACCAATCACTCATACAATACCAGGATTTGCAATTACAATACAAATACTTTCTTTCTGTATGTGTTTATTTTGCAGTTTGAGTCTATGGCATTCCTTTGGGGGTCTATATTCCAAGGCATTTTTATGGGAACATGACATTTTTTTAAACATATATTTTTGTGGTAGGAGGGCGCAAAACATCAGTATTTACTGCTATTAATCACTGTACGATTTATAGTTGAAATCTGAGCGTAGATATAAAGTTAGATATAAAGTTAAAATCTCGACAAAGCAATGTAGGAAATACAGAGAAAATAAATCCTTTCTGACATCTAAAATCAGTTTCGATCAAGGTCTCTAAAACGAACAAGAAAAAGAGGATTTTAGGAGGGCAATTACGCTGTGTTTATATAGAATAAGTGATTTATGAGCAATCTAATTTCTTGTTCGTTTAAAACAGTGAAATGTCAGCTGCAAAAGATCGCACCAGAAACAGCACTCTCTCTGCCTGTCATAGACGTTCAGGAAAGGCTGAATGAAGTCATGTCAAGTACAATAATTCGGTGATCAATAATAACAGTTGTAGGACAGTATATAAGGAGGATAGGTATTTTGAAGTTGACTCGAAATCTGATAGGTAACCAGTGCAATGACTTGAAAACAGGTGTAATGCATCCCTGATAGGATTCTTGCTGTCATATTCTGAACATATTGAAGATTGCTCAGTGTGGATTTAATTTCCCCAGTGAACAGGATGTGCATTTATTAATTCTAGAAAAAAAGCCTTTCTTGATTTCTCTAGTTCTTAGTTTCTCTAGTTCCCTTTAAAATAAACTATTATTCCACAATGCAGAGTATTACATGGCCAGTATTTACACATTATATTTGTGATTTAAAGAAATTAACACAAGCAGCTTTTGGAGATTTAAGTGTTGGCTGAGTTATTGCAGGATAAAAGACTAGGATAAAAGAAAGCTGAGGAATACACATAACAAGAACACTTCCTAATGGGGTTAGGCATACTTTTGATGAAGATGATGAAGTTAACAGACTATATGTTTACATAGATACTGAAATAAGGATTGTATTTTAGATTATGTGTAGTTGTTGGCATTGAACTGTGTGTTGGATGCACATGAATTGAAGGAATGGGCAAACATAGCTGATGCGGATCCACAGAGCCAGCATATTAAGATGTTTATAATTAGAGCCAATTTGTTTAAATAATTAGGTATGGATACTGATGTGCAAGAGAGGTGGAAAGGCTGTTTCCTTAAGCCAGCACTATAAAATATTTTATTCTCAGTGAGATGCTGCCATTTCATAGTGGGTTTCTAACACTGTGTATAGTTCCATCCGCACAGTGCCTTTACTTCCATTTCTAATCTCTTTATCCAGTACAGAGGATTTGGAGCCTATCCCAGTAAGCAACGGACACAAGGCAGAATACACCCTGGACATAGCGCCAGTCCATCACAGGACAGACAGACACAAACACACACACACCAGGGCCAGTTTTCCCATAAACCAATTAACTTACCAGTATGTTTTGGAGTGCGAGAGGGAGTCATATCACACATATGGAGAAAAACCATGTAACCCAGAGAGAACATGTAAACCCCACACACACAGGATGGCAGGAATTGAACCTAGGACCTCAGTGCTGCAAGATAGCAATGCTAACCACTTTGCCACCATTATAAATGGATGGATATCTTAGTTATCTTTCTAGTTCACAGGTTTGCATGCATAATTTAATTTTGAAAGCCACTGAGACATCAGGTACTACTGTTGTATTTATGAAAAAGAAACAAAACAAAAAACATACTAACAACTGTGCCATCCTACTCCTTAGTTAATACATTTTATTATTCATAAACAGTTAACATTGTTAGCAAAATATTTTGAATTATATTTAACCCTATTTTTTCTTTAGTTTTGTATTTTACTTATTATATGATAGTCAGACTTAATGTTTATTTGAACAATGAAAATATATTTTTACAAGATTCTACATTAAGCACTTAAAATGAATATGGTTAATAATAGTAAACTGTAACATGCTGTAACAAGATCGGTTAAACTGCGAAGAAAATGCTTTCAGAGAAAATGTTTCAGGTGTGAAGAACATAGATCTCTAATGCAATTTCAACCAAACCTGTTCCCACACACCCTGCCCCCACTACCATTAGAATATACACAAAGCACTCAAATCTTTCGAGCTAATGATCAGGTGACCCGAGAGAGAGCGAGAGAAACACCAAGGGGTGCGGAACCAGGGAACTTTTTACATGGAAAACGGGCGATCTCCCCAGACTGTCCGTCCGTTTCACTGTTACCTGGATACCTCCTTATTTAGAACTCACTAACACTGGTTTTTAATTTAGAAGGATTCAAGTAGGGTTTTAGATGAAAGGCAGCGACCTTAATCAAGCCCAAATCATAATTGAACCCATTCAGAGCCTACATTACATTTTAGCGTTTCATTCTGAGCAGAAGACCCTCACACCTGAAGAGTGCTGGCTGTGACGAATTAAACCGGTTTTACAGGTTTCAATCACAGACCATGTGACATGGGAGTCAGGAAACTAACACACAGCGCCACCGGATTTGATAACGCTATAAAAACGCTATAAAATAATGTGACTTGGCACAGAACAAGTTTACAGCACAGTACAATAATAAATGCTGACCATGACTTTAGAAGCATAAATTGCCTTACACTCAATTTAAACACAAGCTGTCTTTAGCCCTCTAAGCTGGTTCATACAGAAATGTAGAGATCCAGGCTCAGAACACACAGCTTCATTAGCGAATACATATGCAGGACAACTAGAGAAGACGTTTTACAGAGGATGGATTTTTAGAAACATCCCATCAGTGACATCACTGAAGTCAACTCCTAGGTACTGTAACTGTCGTGTGGATAGTTTCACAAGAATCAGACAAAGGTTTAAGCATCGCTTGTTCTAGATAAAACTGCAAAAAAAAAAACAACAGCCAATAATGTACTTCTTTGCGGCTCTGTTTGCCCAAATCATATATTCACAATGTGAAATCTAGAAAATAATATTACGTAACCAAAATCAGCAATATGGAAACAGAACCTGTGTAATTGTTGATAGATGATGTACTCGGAACATTTTTTCAAGACGAACTACAACATTTAAAAAATGACTCGTATGTACTTGATATCTCTAATCAATCCACGGGTCCCAGCACAAAATGAAATTAAAACGCATACCTTTTCGCGCTTCTTATTAGTTGCTCAAAAGTAATTTGACCGTATGAAATGCATAATATAAACCTAGAAACATATACATGAGCAGTACTTAAGCACTGTAGTATCGGTGTTAAGACATACCTCTCAAATACTGTAAATCAAGTTAAAAATATCTCAACACCGATTCTGGTCATAATGAAACCATGTTTCGTGTATGTTTTCTTTTTCATCTTGAAATAACTCATTTCTAAATACCTTTTTCACTGTTAACATCTTGCAGCAACTCTGCAACAAAATATACACTCTGACAGTTCATCCTGCTACCAACATTAAATAAAACAAATCTTAAGATTTCTATATTTATGTCTTTATTTAGTGGTTTCATTAGTGACAAAGGCTAAACTTTCTTGGAAAAATGTATTTTATGTGTTGCGGAAAAAAACGACTTGCTTTAACAAAATATGTTTACAAATCCTTTCACCTGGCATTTTCATAGTTAGAAACAATATGGTCGTTATGTTGAACAAATCCATATTCTTCTCTCCAAATAAGCAAACATCTGACTTTGATTTCTTCTTGCAACTGCCATTTTGTGCAAAATGTTTGCGTTTACACTTAAGTCTGATGTTATCAGTGGCACAGATTGTGAGCTTTCGTTAAAACAATTTCCTATCTTCATTACAAATAATGCAATAAATAAACCAAGTGAATCATTTTTTTTCTGTGGCAAAGAACTTTCATTAGGATTTTTCCAAGTGAAAACATCCCCCTACTGAATGAGCTGTTACCTCACACACGACAAAAGTAAATATTAAAGAAACCAAACGTGTGCTAATTGGGTGTTTGAGAAAGTGGTGGAAGTATCTGATTACATATCGGAAAAGTGTAAGTTAACTGAAAGGGAAGAAAAATATAGGAAGAAGCTGAGTCTGTCAGAAGGAGTTTGGGGCGAAGATGCCTGTAAAAAAGCGTATGAACACTGGAACAAAAACAAAGATTTAGCTGCAGCCCGGGTGATCGGCCGACACCTGAGGTGGCAGATTAGCATGAAGGAGAAATCAGAATGGGATAAAAAAGAGAAGGAGTTCACAGAAAAAATAAAAGCGTTAAATGAGAGGAAAGATAATTTATTCGCGGCAAAAGAGGAACTAGAAAAAAAGCTAAAAGAGGCAGTACAGGAGAATGAGAAACTAAAGAAGGAATTAGCTCCTGGTCACGCTGCACTGGTTAATGTGCTACAGCTGGCGACTAAGTTATATCCTGCTCTCCCACAGGGGAACAAACAGGCAGGAAACGAAAATAATTGGGATCAATTCCCACAGTGGCCATATGGAGAAGGGGGGTCTGATTGGGATAACACTTGGTATGAGTATGATAAAGACGGATCAGGGTCTCCCCTGTTAGAGAGAGGGCGCCCGCAGATCTGTACTCTCACTTGAAGTGGAAAAGGACTTGTAGCAGGGGCTGGCGCCGTTGATGACAGCGCCACTTTAACTCCGTCTCGCACCCCGCCGAGGGGGTCCGTTCTTGCACCTACCTTCCCTGAACCCCCAATACGATCAAATCCAAAACCGGAGGATATTGACCAGTGGGCTAGAGAAGTACCGCACCCAAAATTAGGGATGCAGCGACCCTGGAGTGCGCTTCAGGAATTAAAAGATACTTATGGTATCTCCCCCCTGACTGCCGCTATGATCCTCAGAAGGACAGGGGAAAAGCATGTCGGAGAACTTAAACAATTGTGTGAGGATAACGGCAGGGGAGGGCGATGGGAATGGGTTTGGCGATGGCTTAAACAAAATTATCCACCAAAGACAGATTGGAAAAAGATATCTGCGTGTCAGCAAAAAGAAAGCGAGGATGTGGCTGACTTCACTGACCGCTACGTCACACTCTGGCTGGAATGCTCAGGACTAAGTGATGAAGATGATGTGAATAGCGACGCCTCTGCTGTGATTAAACAAATTTATTTGGGCGGTCTTAAGCCTGATATAGCCAAAGCCCTTCAGTTAAAAGAGCCCGAAATAGGGCAAGTTCCGAACAAACAGTTTGAGGAAATAGTTAAAATGGCACGGCAAATCAAGAGAAATATGTATGCTAAGGTGCGGGCAATACTTACAGGGTGGACACCCCCCATACTGAAGGGTGGAGCTGGCCCTGACACCCGACTAAGTCCAAAAGGCGAAATTACAACTCGGTGTCATTATTGTAAAAATTTCGGACATTGGCAAAAGAATTGCAAAAAGTGATTAGCCAGTGAAGGCAGGATTGGAAGATACCGCGATCCCCCTTTCAGTCCCTCGAATCGAGAGGGGCAAAAAAGCCTGTTGTCACAATTACAGGATTTAAGCGAAGCAGACAAACGCGCTATCAGGGAGCTTTTAAACTAGGACTCCCCCTAGTGGCCTCCTTACGCCTATCTCAGGAACTGAGTGAAAAAGAGCTCAAATTACAATGCACGATTAATGGGATTCAAATGTCACTTTTATGGGACACTGGGGCTCAATTATCTTGTTTATCTGAACAGTCAGCCAAACGGTGTGGTGTCATGTTCACAGGAAGGGAGCTGGAGGCCACTGGTGTAGGGGGTAATCGAATAACACTCAGAGAAACTCAAAAACTCAAGATTAGACTAGGAGATGGGGAGGTAACATTTAACGCTGTCATGCGGGTAGGACCTACCCCAGATCTGTTGGGATGGGATGCTCTGAAATACCTACAAGGGGTTACATTAACTGTACATGAAGAGAGGGTGGAGGTAAACATCTGGTCCCTCCAAAAAGACGAACTAAAAGGGCATTCAATTTGGACTATGGATAAGGATGAATGCGGGCTTCTGGATATGGAACCCGGCACATTTACTGGGAAATCCCCACCATACACAAAGCCATATAAAATCAACAAAGAGGCGGAGGAAGGGGTTCGACCAGTAATACAAAAACTATTGACTCAAGGCATTGTACGAAAAACACATGGTACAAGCAACAGTCCAATATGGCCCGTAAAGAAAGCCAGCGGAGCATGGCGATTCACAGTTGATTACTCAAAAGCTAATCAACACATCAACCGTCTCACCCCCTTGGTAGCAGACCCCTCTGCTATTTTTCAACTACTGACCCCTGAGCACCAGGTGTTTTCAGTAATTGACATGGCTAATGGGTTCTGGTCTGTTCCTCTACACCCAGAGGTACAAGATTGGTTCGCTTTTGTTGTAGATGGAGAACAATATACTTGGACCAGGTTACCACAGGGGTTTCATAACAGCCCCACCGTGTATCACATGGCACTTCGGAGGCATCTCCGGGAGCTGCCTCAAGTGTCCTCCGTCGTTATCCAATATGTGGATGATATTTTAATCACGTCTCCTGACGAGGAAACCCACAAGAAGGACCTCCAAATTATTCTCAACCATTTGGTTAAAAAAGGACACAGGGCTAGTTATAGCAAAGCACAGTTATGCCTAGACACCGTAATTTACTTGGGACAGAAGATTAGTCAGGGAAAAAGGGAATTGACAGAAGATCAGGCTCAGGCAATCCGAACACACCCTAGTCCCAATATGGTGAGAGAGCTCCGATCATTTCTGGGTCTGTGCAATTTCAATAGAAATTGGGTTGATGCTTTTTCTGAAAGGGCCAAACCACTTACAGACCTATTAAAGGGGGGAGGGAGGTCCCTTGATCCTATTGCTTGGAGTCCTGAAGCTGAACACGCTTTTAATTATTTAAAACAAGCTCTGTTACAGGCTCCTGCATTGGGGTTACCTCAGACAGATCAACCATTCTACCTCTACGTAAGTGAAAAGAATGGATTTTGGACAGCTGTACTAACACAGGAACATGGGGTATTGCAAGTTGCTGACAGAGGCCACCCAAGGAGCCCGCGAGCAGGTCCTGGAGGCGTGGGGACCACCACCTGAAGGAGGGCACGACCTCATCCCAGGAGAGTGGGTGTGGATCAGGAAATTTCCCTCACAGGTTCTCCAGCCCAGGTGGGACGGACCCTACCAGATCCTGTTGACAACCGAGTCTGCGGTTCGAGTGGAAGGAAAAGATCGCTGGATCCACGCGTCACACTGCCGACGAGCCTCATCCCCAGTTACAGACTCAGAATGAAATCATTTCTGTTAATAACGATAATTTTTGCTGTAGGACTATGTTCCGCAGGGATTAATGATCATCTCTCCCACAAAGGAGAACATGGAATTAATTCCTTTTTAGGCCTCTCCTATCTGACAGCTAAGAAAACCAACCAAAGTGCCTGCTGGGTGTGTGCCGCATTACCCAAATATGTACAGGGAGGACTTCCTATGGGAGCCATTCCTTGGCGTCTCGTGGAAGTCATAGGCATGATCATTTGGAGGGATAATTTAGGAGATTTTAATATGACAAACTATGGGAGTTGCCATAACACGACTTGAACCTGCACAACATTACAATATCTACAGGAGCGAGGCTTAGAGCCCACGAGTTTCACAGGCTCTTACGCTCCTAAATATAACAGAAGCCATACACCACCATACCTGACTCTAAATAAGGAACGTGAGGGAAACATATGTTTTCAGCACACTAATGGTCTGCACTTGGTTGGCTGGAGTCGTTGCAACCTTACCATCGCTGCAAATATATCCACCTCTACCTTCCAAATTCCAGGATGGGATCGGCACACCCCACAATTCGGTATAAGCTTCTTATTTTCAGAGGCATGGGGAGCGCCAAACGGAACATACTTCATTTGTGGAAAACGAGCCTACCCATGGTTGCCAGCCCAGTGGTCTGGCTCATGTTATTTAGGATATGTGGTTCCTCATATCCGTGTTCAAACCCACAGCCCCTTCGGACCTAACCACAGACCACAAAGAAAATTGGCTGATTGGGAATATTATTTAGGTATAATATTTCCACAAGCCGGCATGAACTTTCTGAGTCGAGAGTTAATTCAAATGGCCTCGACTTTAGAAGAATTAGCAAATTCTACCTCATCTAGTCTGAAGGCTGTTAATGATGAGATGGTAGCCTCAGAACAGTGGCCATGCAGAACCGACTAGCTTTAGATTATGTACTGGCGGCCCAAGGAGGAACTTGTGCAGTAATTGGCACTGAATGCTGCACATATATTCCTGATAATTCTGAGCACATCTCAGATCTGGCCCAACACATTTACAATGAGGGACAGAAATATCAGAACTATTATACTGAAAATTGGGGAATTGAGTCTTGGGTAAAGTCTGTGTTTGGGACCTGGGGTGGAACCTTTTTACAGTGTTTATTTGTAGGAATAGTATTGTTTATATGAATAATTGTAATTATAACGTGCACAAAAACATGTATCACATCTTGCTATAACCGTGGAACGTACAATGTCATGGCAATACATACCTGTTCGCCAAGAAAGGAAAGATCTGCCCTGACATTGTATGTATAAAAATAGGCTGACGTATGCCATATTTTATAAGGGGGGAATGAAGAAAGAAGTGAAGACGGGGGTTTGAATTTAATCCTTTCTGTAGGGGGTTTAGACTTCTAAGTCACAAGCTGGGGTTTATGGCAGGAAAGGGGGTTAACCGATAGGGATTGCAGATGCAAGCTAGGAACCCCCCTGGGTGTAATCTTAAACTGACCATTTGTCCAGAACATCGTAAACTGGCCAAATACCATGAACCCCCCTCTTTACCATCAGACCGTGTGACGTCAGAAACGGAGAAGAAGACACGATATAACCCAAAAGTTTGTAACAGTACGGGGAACAATACTTCGGTTTTGTTGTTTCTTGCGGGAAACAAGACTTCAGCTTTATTGTTCCTTGCATGCAATAAACTCATCTGTTTTACTTCATCTCGGGATCAAGAACCTTATTCGTTCAGTTACAACAAGATTGATTTTGGAACATAAACATATCACTGTATGCAAACTGTACTGTATACAGTATGTATATGTATATGTATATTTAATGTCTTTATTGTGCCCGTTTAAGTATTGAATATTTATATGGAATTTTACCACTGAAGGGAAATCTTAGTAGCTGAGCATAAAAGAATAGGAGCATACTGTAATGCGTGTGAAGGCCATAAACGATATTAATTTTGGAACATAAACATACAGTATATGGCTGGTCTCGGTACTTTAAAGAAAAAATACACACCAGTATTCCATTTCTCCCTAAACATTTTAAGCATCGAAGTCTTTAAGTAACGTGATACCGGAGTCAACAAGCATACTTTTAGAATTTGATTAAAAGGAAATATAACATGGAATAGCATATCTAAAGAAATTAATAACGATACAATTATATTCATGTACCGCAACACAAGAATAGTACACGCTGTACGATGTCTGTTGATAATATTTGTAGTGCTTATTCAACACTCCTCATGTGACCTTACCAGTGGCCCTGTGGGTTAGGTTCCTGACTCCTATATCACACGTTGCCTGTTCGAATCCAGCTTTTAACAAACATTTCTTTGAAAAAATAAAATGTTTCCCTGGCTCAGAGATTAAATAAAACTTCACTCGCACCAAACAAATTTAGATTTCTAAATATCACAACGTGATCGAATTTAAGTCATTTTAATAACAATGAATAGTCACCTATGCGTTACAATATAAACAGTTATATTGATTTAAATCGCGTTTAAATCGCCTTTATTTAAAACCCATAAATAAAGCTGATACTGTTTAGACTTTTAATTATTTAAAACTGTATTACAGCAGCACAATGCACAATGCAACGTAAATCGCTATCTTTGTCTTCTGCGTAATAATGTTCAGAAATAAGAAATTAGATTTCTCACAAATGCGCCTTATGATAAGGTTGTTTAATGACAAAGTATTGTTTATCTCATGGCTAAATAGTCAATGAATAAAAAGAATGTGGACCAGGGCAATACTTTGAGTTTACAGCTTGTCCAAGGTCATTCATTATTAATACTATTAGTAATATCTTCGTTAAAGACTTTGATGGCGACAGCTCAAACATGAGAGGTTGAGCTTTATTAGCTCCACCTTGCGGAAATTCCGGATACTATTATTTTACTTGCGGTATTGTAGGACAATTTACGGTAACTCGCGGTAGACTGCGTAAAGCGCACCGTAAAATAATGCGGTATCGCCCGCTCGTTTTGAATGAATGCATTTGTACAGTAACTATGTTCATGCACAAACAGTGGCATGTTACATTATTAATTTGGGTGTCTCCTCTTGCCAGAAAGCTCTAAATTGCATTTTGAGTGTGGTTTTTGACTTTTTTTAAATTGCAACCCGTAAATAAAGCTGATACTGTTTAGACTTATATTAGGATTTAGACTTATATTAGGATTATATACTTTGCGAAAAAAGATAGTCTTTTAACCTTTTCTGTGAATTTGCTTGTTATCTAACAAATGCATAGAATTTGATTAACAAGGAATATAATATGGAATTGCATTTCTAAACAAATTAATAACGATATAATTATATTCATGTACTGTCTGACGGAATAAACTGAAGAGGTTAGTTAATGCGACACGGAATTATTAAGAAATATCACCTCTTTTTACAATTTAGAACAAATGAGAACATTCCACTCAGTGGGCGGTGCATTGTTATCTCAATCAACTGCTAATTCATTTTACAGCACTGGACGACAGGAGAATTTGACTGTATCTGTACAGAATGTGTGTTTCAATCAATACAGTAATTGATTAAAATCGCAATCGCGTGTTTAATTAAATGCCTTTTTGATTCACAATCTGAAAATGTAAACCGCGGTAAAGTCACCTTGAATTTAAAAAAAACGATTTTGGCACGCCTGTAGCATTTTCACGAAACCTCCTAGAGTTGTGAGAACACTTGCTTTGTGTATAAAGTACATTGTGAATGTTTTCACAGCCTTCACTTTGTCGTTTTTATGCCATTTTTTTGACCACGCACGAATATTCCTATGTCCGTATCTTCGCAAGGGAATCAGTGCGACTTTTAATACTAAATACTAATACTAATACTTTCCACCCCCTCTACATTCTCAGAATAGAACAGACTTACCTTCTAATGAAAGACGGTCCACCCCCCATGGACAGGAAAAGTGCCCACAGGCACTTAAACTTAATATGGTCAGTAACAGTAAACAGTAACATGGTCAGAAGGAGCACGTACAAACGTTTCCGAAATAACCACATGTAAGAAAGTGGAATACTGGTGTGTATTTTTTCTTTAAACTACCAATACCAGCCATATACAGTCTGTAACATAGGGATTTCTATATGTCTTTATATAGTGGTTACATTAGTGACAAAGGCTAAACTTTTAGCTTCAGTAACGCGTACGCCGTATGGCATACATGTTTGTTTTGGGTTTTGCTTGTTCACATATCTCCCCTTTTTATAAAATGACATGGTTGAAAACTGTTCCAGAGCCACTATTGTTTCATCAGTGTAAAGTAGATCATGAAATGCCTCTCCCTGTTCAATCCACTGGAAAAAAGAAAACGAGCATAAAGCGTCTGATGGTCATAAATAATATTCATTTAGGAACAGCATCAGAGATATGTTTTTAACTGCACTGCATCAGAGAGAATACCATAGTGTGTTTTTTTTACTCCCTGGTGGGAGAATCAGTATGGCTCAGAGATTAAATAAAACTTCACTCGCACCAAACAAATTTAGATTTCTAAATATCACAACATGATCGAATTTAAGTCATTTTAATAACAATGAATAGTCACTTAGGCGTTACAATATAAACATTTATATTGATTTAAATCGCGTTTTGATTTAAATCGCAAACATGGGTTTAAGTATATGTGTTTTTTGATTCACAATCAGACAAATAAATTGCAATTAACCCTTGTATGTGCTGTCCTTAAGGTGATATCACATAAAGGTGATATGTAAATAATGTTTTTTATTATTGTTATAGAGAAACATGATCAGATTTTCCCCGGTTCAGAAAAAAAGATCTAAAGTATACTACTTTGTCACTAGTATACTTTTAATACAGTCTTTGCTGTGCTCTTGAGGATCCTTGTGATATTTCGTACTCTGGTTGAATGATAAGTGTCGCAGTTTAAATAATTTTTGTAGTTAGAAATTATGAAACGCTCTGTTAAAAGCAAGGGAGTTTTTAAATTAAACAAATAATTTAAATAATAATTTTTATTAAGTTTTTAATAAAATGCTTTTATTCACTCATAATTTGACAATTTCAGGGACTAAGGAAGGACTGAGGGAATTGTCATCTGTTGTTGAAGTTCTGTGAGCTCGGTGACTTTGAGACTACTTGTTATCCCAGGTTGTTTGAATCGCCACAATTCAAATAGAGAAAAAAGAGCTGACTGACAAGATTTAAGATGTGGTTGTCAATGTTGAATTAAAAAAAACACGTTGCCAAACGTTAGTTGCATTGCTTGAAAAATAATTTTATTTCGATAGACTGGATAAGTAATTCAAGTGTTTTTTTAACTTCCTGAAAAACAAATAATAATTTAACTATATGTGCAAACGTTTTATGATATGTCGCTATTGTGAATGTCTGTGGAGTGTATCTTATTTGCCTGTGTGTCCTGGCTGTGCTCTCTCGCTCGCTCGCTCGCTCGCCCTCCCCCCCCCCTCTCTCAATTCAATTCAAGGTGCTTTATTAGCATGACAGATGGGTACAATCAGTGTTGGGTATTTACTTTGCTTTGAGATTCCACTTTTAAAGGTGATATATAAAATCAAGGCTTTAACTTGCTTTAACTCCGGAAGTCTGAGTTCTTGTGTCTGTCCATCCGATCCCGAAAGTATTACAATATGTATCTTTATAGCAGGTGGTGTACAGCTTTTTAGTATAGATTACACTTTTCTAAAATGTATTTAAAAAATAAAAACGATTACAATCTAATCTTTCCACGTTTGATCCCAAGATCCCAAGAAAAATAAATCTAAATGGGGAGAAAGCTATGCTGAAAGTTTATTAAGATACTTAGAAGACAAAGATATCAATTAATGTTGCATTTGTCTGATTTTGAATCAAAAAACACATATATTTAAACCCGCGTTTGCGATTTAAATCAATATAAATGTTTATATTGTAACACCTAGGTGACTATTCATTGATATTAAAATGACTTAAATTCGATCATGTTGTGATATTTAGAAATATAAAGTTGTTTGGTGCGAGTGAGGTTTTATTTAATCTCTGACCAAGGGAAACGTTTCATTTTTTTAAAGAAATGTTTGTTAAAAAAAAAAGTCATGGTTCCACAGTGGGATTCGATCACAGACCATGTGACATGGGAGTCAGGAACCTAACCCACAATGTCACCAGCAAGGTCGCATGCAGAGTGCTGAAAAAGCACTACAGAAACATTATCAACAGACAATGTACAGCGTGTACTATCCTTGTGTTGCGGTACATGAATATAATTATATCGTTATTAATTTCTTTAGATACGCGATTCCATATTATATTCCCTTTTAATCAAAGTCTAAAAGTATGCTTGTTGACTCCGGTATCTCGTTAATTAAAGACTTCGATGCTTAAAATGTTTAGGGAGAAATGGAATACTGGTGTGTATTTTTTCTTTAAAGTACCGAGACCAGCCATATACTGTATGTTTATGTTCCAAAATTAATATCGTTTATGGCCTTCACACGCGTTACAGTATGCTCCTATTCTTTTTATGCTCAGCTACTAAGATTTCCCTTCAGTGGTAAAATTCCATATAAATATTCAATACTACAACGGGCAGAGTAAAGACGTTTACTGTAAATCTTTCTACGACAGACCAACGGACCACGAGTGCCCCTGTCGGTCAACCAATCACGTACCGCGGTACCGCGCGTCATAGTGGTAAAATTCCATATAAATATTCAAAACTAAGGCGATTTAAATGTGCACAGTAAAGACATTAAATGATTAAATCTTTTTACTACCAACCAATGCACCACGAGTGCCCCTGTCGGTCATTTTGGCCAGCCAATCACTTACTGTGGTGGCCTACGGTGCTCCGCGGTGGCTTGTGGGTAGATTACCGTTCCGCGGGTTTGTACCGCGCATTTTGAATGGCTGCCTCTGTATATAAGTGTAAGCTATTATTATTATTATTATTATATGTATTAGTATTGGGAAAATGGAAGTGGAATTACTGACGTTGCTTAATGTATATGTCCCACCTGGTAGTGATTTTAATTTTTATAAAAAAAATGTTCGATTTGATGGCTAATGCACAAGGGATACTGATTTGTGGAGGTGATTGGAATGTGCGTCTTAACCCAGGCTTGATTCTACAGATATATCTTCTCAGAGGGCTAAGTCATTGCATAAAAAGATTAATTTACTGAAAGGGGAAATGGGAATAATAGATCTCTGGAGCAATGTCTATCCAAGTGGGCATGATTACACTCACTATTCCTTCCCTCATTCATTATATACAAGGATTGATTATTTTTATATATATCAGAGAGTTAGTCATAGGATTCAATGTTTTGCGATATTGGTAGAATTGATTTTTCAGACCATGCTCCTACTGTATTTCATTGTCCAACCGATTAAGTAACAATCGATACAAACAGGTAAATACTTACGCAAGTAACATATTTTGTTTTTTGATCATGTTTGCTGTTTTAAGAGACATAACTTCTTTCACCCATAAAACTGAAACAGGGTTTCTATGTACTGGTGCAGGTACTGGCTGTGCAGCTGATAGAGAGAGCCTCCTGGAACATCAGTCTGCGCTGGAGAGTCACAACAATCTGGACTCTGAAGGGAAAGTGATTTAAAATAAGTTATAAATGTTTATAGATTGTGAATCTATAGGGTATAAGAACAGAATAACCTGAGTGTGACAGTCAGGGTGAGTCACTGCTTAAGAGGAGCCAGCTGTCAGTTGTTATAGTGCTGATGCTGGACAGCTGAGCTCCTCCCTGTTTAAATATCTGGCCTCTTGTCAGCAGGGTGTGAAGCAGCCAGGAGAGCTAGATAAGGAGCATACCTGCACTCTGTGGGACAGCCCAGTATCTGAAAGAGAGACTGAGAGAAATACACAGAGAGAGAGGGATTCTGTCCAGTTGCACTCATTATTTTTAAACAGCTTGCAACACCTAGATAATACTGTACATTTTTCATTAACTCAAAGGTTGTAATAGCATATTCAGGCATAATATTTAGAAAGATAATATTCTTTTTCAGAAAAGGTTTCCTCTTCATCTTCACATTCAGGCAGGAGCCCCAGTGTCCCCAGCAGTAAAATCAGTGACATCATTGTCCTGTGTGTCAGTGACTCTGAAAGGGCTGTGTTTTAACTAGAAGTAAACAGATTCATGTTTCCCACAATTGTACTCATGTGTGTGGGGTCACCTGCTGAAAATCAGCACTGCACAGCCAAACAAAAATGTGAAAGTGAATGTACAGTACAAAAGACTGTACCCAGCTTGTACCCCTTCAGATTGCAGTCGCTCTCCTAGTGACAGCAGCAGGAGCAGAGAAGAACTTTTCGAAGCTCAAGTTGATTAAAACATACCTGAGGTCTAAATTACAGGCAAATTAATTTATAGATTTAATAAATCTTTCCCATCTGCTAAGCCTGACTGATCTCATCTGCCTTGGTATTGAGTGCACTTGTATTTTTCAAAATTTCTTACATAATTTTATATTTATTCCTGCAATTCCTTTCTACAAAGGTTTCAGTGCAGTACTCTGATTTACTCAAATTTGGAAGTAACAGAGATCCTGTTTGTCATTATGTATTGTTGTTAATGCTCCTTTGTATTACTTTCAATGTTAGAATATGTTATCTTTGTAAAAGGTGTGCCTCATGTGTCCTGTGTATAAGTTCGTTATTATGTGTTACGTTCTGTTTTTTTCTAACTCCCCTCCCATGCAGGAATCCATTTTTGGAAGTGGGCGTCACACCCTGTACACCTAGAGGGTGCTGCTCTCCTGTCCTGTTCCTTGTTCCCTGTGATTATTCATGTCTTTCTGGTGTGTCTTGTTGTGTAGCCTATTTACTTCCTGCTTCTGCTCTGCTCCTCGCTCAGCATTGAGGTTCGGATGTCCTGAAACCCGCCTAGCACCAGGTCACTCCTGTCCTTGACCTGAGGGCATAGGTTTCTATATGGCATGTCCTGAACAGCTGAACCCGGGCTAACCCCCATCTCTCCGCTATGCATAGGGTCTTTTATGCTCTCCTGCCATTCCACGGTTCATCCCTTCCGACATCCGTGACAGGTGTATGCCTAAATTAAGTCTCTCTCTCTGGATTGGTTGAAGAGAGCGGTCCAGTTTTAAATGCCGGTACAGGACTTCCTCAGATGAGTTTGAAGTGAGGTGTAAGAAGAAGAACGGTGAAAATGAGAGAGGTGTCAGACTTGTTTTCTTAGCTGTGGTGTTGGGATTGTTGTGGCACCTGTGTTTTGTTTATTTTTTTCCGTTATAGCTTAGTTTAGTACAGAGTAGAAAGATAGCTTGGTAAAGACTTTTCTTTGGCTTTGCTTCTTTCTCGGATACATGGGTTGTGGAATAGTGTAGTTAGTTGATTTTTTTACTTCCTAGTTTTTTCCACCATCCTACACATAGCCGGGGGTGTATTTCTGTCTGTTAAACCTTGGCTCATATGTTAGTCCCCAAATGCCCCTAGACTGAGCCATTTTGGCGATGTAACATATGTGTTCATCAAAGCTGTATATAATTCATCTTAAAGTGATATCTTATAATTTGTTATCAATGAAGGCCTGTTTCCTCTCTCATCATGCTGTCTGCAACAACACCTGTGGCTCCCGCCCATCACACTATTACACTTAAAAAGCTCTTGCAATGCCCACAAGAGGGTGCTCATTGCCAACATCAACATTATCAATATCACTGAGCTGCTCTGTTTCTGTCTCTACCTGGCGTGAGGGGGTTCCAGCCTATCAGTCTTCTTCCTCTTCTCTCCAGCTCTATCAGGCTAATCTCCTTGTCTCCTATCTCCTCTCACACTGGGCATATTTTATCCTCATGTACTTTTCAAAACGACCCACTTTTCACACAACATTATAGGGCAGTTAATAAAAGCTTAACTGTGGCTATCTTTACCTGTACTCGCGAATGAAGAAATGGGACACTTTTACATCCCTGATTTCTTCTGAAAATTATTATATTATATTTGCAAAAGATCTATTCTTGAGTGGGTCCTCCCTTGTCTTTAAAGTCTTTTGTACTGTACCACTGATGGTTTCTTTAACTTATAGCTCAAGGGCTGCTTGTTTTGCTGCTGCTATTAAACATTCCTAATCAACAGCAGTGTATTCTTTATCTCAGATTTTACATTCCAGGTGTTTACAGCTGCCATTCAAGTGTTTGTACCATACACATCTGTCCCATGTCAATATGGTTGTGCATGTCCCAACATGTGTGGCACAGTTCCATTAAAAGAATCAACTAAAGTAAACCAGAAGCTTAATGATAATAATTGCTTACACCTTTATAGCGCTTTTCTGGACACTCCACTCAAAGCACTTAACAAGTAATGGGGACTCCCCTCCACCACCACCAATGCGCAGCATCCACCTGGATGATGCGACAACAGCCATAATGTGCCAGAACGCTCACCACAAATCGGCTATCAGTGGGGAGGAAACAGAGTAATGAAGCCAATTCAAAGAAGGAGATTATTAGGAGGCCATGATTGGTAAGGACCAATGGGAAATTTGGCCAGGATGTCGGGGTTACACCACTACTCTTTTCGAGGAACGCCCTGGTATTTTTAATGACCACAGAGAGTCAGGACCTCGGTTTTACTTCTCATCCAAAATACAAAACATTTTTACAGTATAATGTCCCCATCACTATACTGGGACATTAGGACCCACATAGTCCACAAGGTGAGCACCCCTTGCTGGCCCCACTAACACCTCTTCCAGAAGGCCTCCCATCAAGCTATTGATCAGGCTCACACCTGCTGAGCTTCAGTGGGTTGCCAGTTGTGAGTTGCAGGGTAATATAGCTACTGTCCCCAATGTTTCTTACATTCTGGGTAAATTATTAAGATTGCCAAGTGTAGGATAAAAGACAGAAGACAAGCCAGTTAAAAAAGAGACCAGAACAGAAAGAGAAAAAAAGAGTGGATAAGAGGGTACAGAACATAAATTGGTGGTCAGGTAAGAGGTCCTTGTCCAGGTAATCCATAAAGACCAGATTGGAGCTGAGTATTTGTACCTTGCCAAGAGCGAACTATGATTTCCTGAGTGAGGAATCCCTTGGTTAAAAACAGCCTTTCTTGATTAGTTGGTGCATTTTAGAATAGGAAAATAGGTTCCCATTCATTTTATGGCATCCAGACTTAGAGAAATGTAACCACAGGGTGTAATCTATTTACTTTAGGCAGTTTTATCTTATTCTAGTAAGCGTAAACAGTAAGAAATGTCAGCAGGTTGTCTGCCCTGCAGGAGTGTCCCAACACTGAGCTCAGTAAATACTGACATTGAGCAAGACCATTTCCCGCTCTTCTGCTGAAGAATTTCCCAAAACATTCTTCAGGTTTTCTCAATTACCAGGTGGCCAAATCAGCTCATGGCCATAACACAGCCAAGTGACAGCAAGCCATATCTCTTTGACTGCAGAAGAAAAGAGGAAAACCAACACAAAACCCAAACAAGCTCCAACTGTTTTCACAGCTCAGATTTCATCTAACTGTCTGTGACATGATTTGTAAACAGGAAGGAGATTTGCATACCTGTGCCGCCTTACTGCTCCAAGCACTTTAAGACTCACAGTGTGGATCAGTCACTGATCAGCCCTTTCAGAGTCACTGACTCACACAGGACAATGATGCCACTGATTCTACTGCTGGGGACACTGGTGCTCTTTGCTCAAGGTGAGGATTAAAGTCTTTGTCTTAGACTTAATATTAACATGTGTCATAAGTACAAAAGGTAAGTTTTAATTCCTCAGTGTAAATGTAGCACATGTGTTTTCTGAGACAAGTTCATACACAAATGTTTACTGTATAACAAGCAAGTATTAACAATTCTTTTTGTTACCATCTCACTTTCAGAGTCCAGTGGACAGATTGTTCTGATTGTTCAGTCTCCAGCTCAGTCTGTTCTCCCAGGAAGCTCTGTCTTGATCAGCTCTACAACTAGTCAGTCTGTTAGCAACTATCTCAACTGGTACCTGCAGAAACCTGGCCAGGCTCCACAGCTCCTGATATATTATACCTCCAACCATCAGTCTGGGATTCCTAACCGTTTCAGTGGCAGTGGGTCTGGGTCACAGTATAAACTAACCATCACAGGAGTCCAGGCTGAAGATGCAGGAGATTATTAATGTCAGCAGGGTGTAAGCTTCCCTTTCACACAGTGATACACGTCTGTACAAAAACCTCTCTCAGCTCTACAGGAGCTGCTCGGGCTCATCAACAGGAACTACAGAGGACTGAGAGCAGCTGCAGAGCTGCTTCTTCTCCACTGAACTGAGCTGGGTTTGTATATCATTTATGAAATGTATTCTTATATTAAATTTAAAAAGTAATCTGTAACAAAAGTACAGTTATTGTTCTTAATGTTCTGATACAGAATATGAAAATATGTTATTTTCTTCTAAGAGTTGCATTACTTTACTGTTTTAAATTTACAATAAACAAAAACCTTTTTTCAAGTTAAACAATGAAAGTGATAGAAAGTGGACAAATCTCTAACTAGAGCTAAACATTAGATTTACTTCTCACCAAAATAATATTACAAATGGGGGGTTACAAAAAAGGGAATAGCAGACAATGACCAAGCAGATTATATATAGACAAATATACCCAAACAGTTGATATGATTAGAGGTACATGAGTTCTTTGTTTTCTGGGACAGTTATGGTGGAAAGAGAAATAATGAACACTCACTGGGTTAAACAATATTTATGTCATTTATGTCATTATGTCATTTATGGTTACAATATGTATGTAATTTACATATTTACAATAAAAACTGGTTCAAGTAGGGGCTGCGTCAGCATTTGTAAGCTACAAAGGAACAAGTAAGGATTTATTCCATGCTGAAAAGAGAAGAAGAGAAACAACGTTTTGGCTGTGGAGCCTGAAACA
Source organism: Lepisosteus oculatus (assembly GCF_040954835.1). Lineage (NCBI taxonomy): Eukaryota > Metazoa > Chordata > Actinopteri > Semionotiformes > Lepisosteidae > Lepisosteus > Lepisosteus oculatus. The sequence goes on from NC_090713.1 coordinate 11,143,666, forward strand.
CCTTCCACAGACACCTGAAGAAGGCTCCACAAATGTTATGTTTCTTTTTTTGTCTTTTCAGCATGGAATAAACCCTTACTTGTTCGTTTACAATAAAAAGAATGTGGATTTTAAAATGGCTAAAACTGTTACATTTATTGTAACATGTTGGATTTTGATATGCATATGTTAAAGATGGCGAACCCTAAATAAAGAAACTGCTTTTAAAAATGATCTCTGTAGCATTTAAGACTCCTTTTCCCCCACAGTAGGGTCTTTATATCTCCCAGAACCACCAGTGCACCCATAGTCCAGCACAAGACTTTAGTCTTGCATAAATGCAATTTATTCTTTAGTGATTACAACATGTCTCACTGTGTACTCAAAAACATTGAACCCACGACACACAAAGTTTCTCCGAGGGACACACTCGATCACCAGAGGTTCAATAGCCCATTTTCTGAAGGTGGAAAAGAAAATGGTCCTTCAATATTATTTTCCCTATACAGAGCAAGTACATCAATTCACGAACAAGGAAACCATTTGTCCCCAATAGTTCCTGTTTGGAAGAAGAAGCAAGATCTCCCCACAGTCCAGTCTCCCCAGTCTCTGTACTGGAAATTCTCCTGCAGGCATTGCTCCACTCTGTCTGTGTCCTCAGTACCGACTCTGCAGCCCCGTTCCTTTGTTCTGCCCCCAGGAAAACGAAGTTCTAGCACAGGGCCTCAGTTCTGGCACTAAGGTCTTTCCTCTCTCCTGTCTTACAGAAGACAGCTTCTCCTGCTCTGCCCATCATACATAAAGGCCGGTGTTTCCTTTTCTGCTTCCCCTCTGCCTCAAGTGTGGTCCGGAGTGGATCAGCACCACCTCAACTTTCCCCGTGTCAATTTCCAAGGTGTAATAATTGTAGGGACAAGGCCTATTATTTCACTTAGAATTAAGTGATATTAAGTATTTCTAAAAATCTTTGGATGCCCGGACCAAACAGCCTGTTGCCTGTCACAGGAATGTAGTGAAAAAGGCCCTTCTCTGTGTTCAGCCACAGTATGACCTAGAGGTCTTTGCGTGAGAGCAAGTGAGGGAGACCATTTTATCTTTTGGATAAGGTTCTCTCCCAGGACAATGCAGAACCGTTATCAATTCTCCCTTAAGATGGATGTTGACTGCTAGCATCTGGATGTCTGGCAGAGGGACATAGGCACATCCAGAAATAATCAGAATCAGAATCACTTTTATTCTCCATTATGTGTCAGTTACAGGAATTTGCCTTGGCACATTTGGAACCTGCTCAACACAAAAATCATAGAGGTGCAAAAGGAGCATTAACATTACTCACATAATTACATTGGACAATAAACAAAAGGTGGGAAGTCACAAAAACACAGTCACAATACGTGCTCATAGTTCAGTACAGATATGCAGAACATATAGACATATACTGTATAAGACACAAGAACATTCACATTTTACAGTACAGTGGAAATGTACAAACAATCAACATTATAGTATATGCAGGACACATTGTAAGTTCAGAGCATATGCGAAAGTACAGTCTGAGGAGTTAGCTACAACTATGTAAAGATGTTGGGAAAACGCACTGGTTCTTGTGCAAAATCTACAAGATATACTGTATGAACCAAGTTGGCAATAATACTAACTCAACGTTTTTTCATCTGAAATAGGAAGTTGTAGGAGGAGGATGCTGGTTAAGCAGAAATATGGCATTGGGTAAGGAACTGTTCAAGTGTCTGTTGGTTTTGGTTTTTATTACTTTGAAGCATTTTCCGGAGGGAAGCTTTTGAAATAAGTGATGTCCCGGGTGGTAGGGATCTGCAGCAATCTTGGTGGCCAGATTTACTGCTCTAGATTTGTAAAGCATGGCAAGGGATGGAAGATAATGCGCTGCAATTGGCTCTCATTGCCATTTGTGACGAGGCCTATAAGAGTGGTGTAGTCTGCAAACTTGATAAATTTAACTGAGGGGTCGCCAGAAGTGCAGTCATTGGTGTACAAGGAATAGAGTAGAGGAGAGAGCACACTTGTGCTGATAGTTTGACAGGTTGAAAGATAGGAACCCACTCGAACATACTGCTAATGGTTAGTCAGAAAGTTGAGAATCCATTTACAAATGGACTGGCTTACATTCATTTCTGAGAGTTTGCTAGGAATGATTGTGTTGAATGCTGAGCTAAAATCCACAAACAGGATTCTAGCGAGCGTGCCTCTAAGGTCCAGATGTAGCAGGACAAAGTGTACGCCCATATTCACAGCATCATCCACTGACCTATTAGCCCTAGATGCAAACTGCAAGGGATTAAGGTGAGTAGCAGTGACAGTCTTCAGGTTATTGAGAATCAAGTGTTTAAATGCATTAATTATCACTGATGTTAGTGTGATAAGTATGTAGTCATTGAGGCAGGTTATTTTGTCCTTTTTTGGAACAGGAACAATAATAGAAGATTTAAAGCAGTGCAATTTAAATTCACTGCTTTATCAGTGCCTGCTATGAATCCTTAAGGTGTCCATCCTGCAATGTTGTTATGAACAATATCAAGTGCATATCTGCTATCAGCATATACTGTATTGTGAAGTCTTTTAGATGACATCTACTGGTTTTACATCCATTCCCGGAGGACATTAATCTTGGGTTCCACTTTGGTGGCTGAATTAAACTATCCTGTTGCTGTTTACTGAGCACTATTCAAAAGTAGGTAATGTAACTGCTCAGTGTAAATGAAATAGTTTTTGAGGGTCAGTAATGCCCAATGCTGGAGCAGCAGTTCATCAGATTTTGCTCTGTGCAAGATCTTAGGGGAACTGTCAGTCCTCCCTTCATTCTTTCAATCAACATTAACAACAAACTTCTATTAGTCTTTTTGTAACGGTTAAATTGTTTTTTTATTGTTGAAACGTATTTACTTACATCCTGTATTTTCCTCAGCATATTTTATAAATTGGCAGCAATAGGTGTGAAACAAGCAGTTCTATTATCCAGATGCTTATAATCAATAGAAAATCTCTAGGAGCCATCTCAAGCTGGGACTTGACGTACTGACAAATGTTTATTGGATATCATTGGAGATACCATACCCTTAGCACAGCTATTGGATTTCTTTGAAATCTGCTTCAGTTTCTTTCATTGTTTCATAAAGTTATGTGGTTGACCTTTATTTACAATTTCCACACATTCACCTCAATAATTTTTCAACACCGCCTATACTTTAGTGTGGTTCTTAAAAATAATACCTATATCTTTTTTTAGTTTCAATGTGATTCTAGCCTTGTTTGTTCCCATTTGACTAAATTTATGTTGTATTCTGTATTATTTTAGTTCCTGTTAAAAAATTTAGAACTATGTTTTGTTTTAGTGGTAAGGTATGACAAATCCTTGGCAAATATTCCAGGTTATGGTGTTAGTGTTTAACCCTGTGTATTCCTTGTTGTGGATAAACAAGTGATAATTTGTAATCATTTAATCATTTGTGTATTGCCCATATCAATTACCAAAAAGGCCCCAGATCAGAGCAGTACAAGAAGTGATTTTGTGAAAAATAACAGTAATTGGTTTGCGCCTAGCAGGGTTGTTAACAGAAGAAGTGGTCAACTTGAAAGAACAGGATGTAAAGCACCCGAAACTGAATCAAACCCACCTCACCGGTTTGTACTGCAAGAGGCTATACTGTGTTAGAAATCTTTAGTAAGTTGTCTGTTCTGAGAGGCAGACTCCTCACTATGGTGTTGCATATAATGGCTCAATCTGCACAAGGGCGACTCCTGCTCCTCTGTTGAACAACCATGGGAAGAAAAAAACAAACTTCACAAAAAACAAGATCATCTTTCTTTATAGCATAAATAAATGCGGATTGAAAGATGAAAACTATTTTTTCTCAATTGTGTGCACATCCAAAGATGACTGAACTTTTCAGAGAAATGTGCTTATCTTATAAAGTTGACCATATGGGAGCAGTGATGTTTTTCACTAAATATGGGAATTAAATTTCTTTGCTTGTTTTCAGAAATTATGAAAGCAATGTTAAAAGTCAAACCCCTGTATCTGAGATGATAATTTAAGAAAAGTACAACATTATTTGAAGTAGTAGTTCAGGTGGGTAGCTGCGTCAGCATGTGTAGACTGCAAAGGAATATAGGTTTATTCCATGCTGAAAAGAGAAGAAAGAAAATACAGTGTTTCGGTTGTGGAGCCTTCTTCAGGTGTGAGAAAGACAGGGCAGTAAGCAAAGATAATGTAGCGGGAGAACAAGACCTGGGAGAGAGGAGGAGAGAGGGGAGGAGCAGGGGACAGAAAGAGAGGCCAATCAGGAAGTATGAAGTCAGTATAGGTGAGGAGGGTGTGAAATGAAACCTACAATGAATAGCAAGAATTTAAAAGAAAAGTAGTCTGTAGTTGAGAGAAGGGGGAAGGTGTGATCCTAGCTGCAGGATAATTTTAGTTTCTGTAGTCTTTCTGATGTATTACTAAGGAATTATATTCATTATATGAAGTCAAGTTAAATGACTTTCAGGTGAATTTTCAGGTGACCCATCACTGGAGATGGTATTTTATATTAAGTATACTGTATATTGAAGATATAAATACAGTTTACTGAAGTGTCTCAGTTTGAACAATGCCAGTCTGTATTTGGAAAACTTGTCTATTTACTAGGTTTTTGATACAAATACATTTAAATTTTGCAATCGCTTTTCCTAGATGTAAAGAGAACTTCCACTGTAACTAGATTAGAGTTCGTTAAATAGTTTACTTTCCTTATATTTCAATTAATACTCAACCTGGCTCTGCAGGTAGTTCTGTTTTGCTGATGAGTTAAAGCATTTATGATGTATCTTACATTTTAAAAATACAGTCTAATAAAATAAAATGTAATGAGAGAGTAGTTGATATTTTACAAAGATGAAGAATTTTTTTAAAAAAGAAAATTAAAGAAACAATGAGCATTCAGATATTTAAGAGTCTTTATTTTCTGAGTTACCTCTAGAAAAGACATTATAGACCGAAACACCATTTATTGTCACTTACTGAGCAAAATATAATTCCAGAAACCTTTCCACTAATTTAAGTCAAACAGGGGAAATAACACAGCATAGCCTCACTGCCTGACATCCACAATGTAATCTGTAGTAGATTTGTGACAATTTCAAAGCTATATTTTACTGCATACATTTACCGACACTGATCACTCTAGCTGAAAAGACAAAAACTTAAAAACTTTGACTAAAAATATTCATCCTTGTTACATAACAAATTCACATGCAAGTCTTTTCACAGATATCAAATGCTTATTTGCAGTCTGGTTTCATTATGTTGAAGTTTCTGCAGATGTACAGTATTACAGAAAATGAGTCACAGTCATTGTTTCTTGTCTTAACAGTTCTCTCAAGGTGAGTCTTTCCCCGCCAGCAGCCTGATGCTTTCCAAAGGGTTCCAGTTTATATTGAGCTGCAGCAAGAGTACTTTGAATGCTGCTTTCTATTTCTTTGGCAGCAAGGGGCGCACATGCCTGGCCAGATCATTGAAGCCGATCTGGACATAATTGGAAACATTCTCCCCAGGGAAGGAAACGAGCTGGCAGCCCTGGCGTTTGACACCCTCGTACAGCACCCAGACACCACCTTTCACTTTATGGGAAGAAGCTGTGTCGCTGAAAGCGATGTCATAAAGATTGGTTTCCCCTCGTAGGGTAATTTCCCTTCCTTCATAATTGACATGCTCAAACAGCTGGATTTCAGGGTTGTCCAGTTCATCTGTGATCATCCGTAGGGAAGAAAAGATTTCTTTGGCATCAAGGATAGGGTACTCTCCTTCCTCAAACACCCATTGCTTTCCAACAAAATTCTTTTCATAATATGCTACCCATGGCGCACCGATAACTTTCAAAGACGAGATGGCGTTGTTGAAGCCCCTTTCCTCTAGGTCATGGACATTGTTCTTGAATTCAGCTGTTCTGCCGATGAACCCCTCTTTTGTAAAAACAATGATCTTGCTCATTTTGAATGATGGCTGGACGAGGTCAGAGGCTGGGAGATTGCAATTGCTTCTAATGTAGCTTCTTGTGACTCTGCTGAGAACAGTGACTGTTACCTGGCGAGCAGAGCTGCCCTTTTATCCTAATCTCTTCCAAAGTGGGTGTTGACAAGGACAATGCGATGGGCGTGTCGCATCATTTCACGTCATATCGCGTCATACCGCATCATATTGTATGCAAATTAGATTATGTTAATAGTATCCGGAATCACCTTGTAAAACCACTAGGTGGAGCTAATAAAGTTTAACCTCTCATGTACAGCATTTGAGCTGACAACACCTGGTTTTGAATTCCGATCACTGCTGAGGGATAATCTTAAGAATTTAAGTTGTATGCTCTTTAGACTTTTAAATTTAAACTGTGTATTACAGCATGTTAATCATTATACATTAAAAAGTTGGTATATTTTATGAAAGCAAGATTGCTCAGTTGGACAAAAGTACACAACCAACCCCTTTATCACAAATATTTTAATTGTGCAGAAATATTTTATGCATCAAAGTCTTTACCGAAGATATTTCTAATAGTATTAATAATGAATGACCTTGGACAAGCTGTAAACTCAAAGTATTACCCTGGTCCACATTCTTTGTAACCGTCTTTGTAAACCAAAATACTGACAAAAAGTAACACCACAGCATTTTGTTGATCCGATCACACATTCGTTTCCAATCATACAAAGTAAGTCTTGCCTTTCACATGCTCATAAAAGATATTAATTTAGGAACATAAGCATATTACTGTATGTAAACTGTACTGTATATTGCTGGTTTTGGTAGTTAAAGAAAAAATACACAGCAGTATTCCATTTCTCCCTAAGCATTTTAAGCATCAAAGTCTTACATGTGATTATTTTGGAAACGTTTTTACGTGCTCCTTCTGACCATATTACTGTACATTTATATACTTTGTGAAAAGTGATCGTTTTAACCTTTTCTGCGAATATGCTTGTTATCGGAGTAGACAAGAGCATTCTTTTAGAATTGGATTAATAGGGAATATAATATGGATTTAATATGGATAAAACAATATAATTATATGTACTTTGTACTTTTGCACAAACAGTAGTATAAGACTTTCCATTGATATGTGTACTTCTGTTTCACTGCTTAGCATGTGTCTGTGGCATGATGGCTTAAGTGACTGACTTATAAGGCTAAGGTCGGGTGTTTGTATCTGGCTATCGTCAAGAGTTTTCATTTAACAAATAAACATTTCTTTGAAAAACTAAAATAGCAAATATTATGGACACTACTGTATATTGACATTTTTTATATTTCTAAATATCACAACATGTTCAAAGCTAAGTCATTTATTTATAACAACGAATAATTTCAAACTGCTACTGATATTATTACACACTAAATATTATCAAAACTATATTGAATTTGTTGGTCTTTCTAAATATCACAAAACTTTCAAAGTTAAATGAGTTGAGCGATTACCATTTTCCATGAATTCTTGCGCTCGTTATAGCAGTAAAAGAAACTCATACTTTTCAGAATTTAATTATGTAAGCAATAAGGCATGAGAGGCCGTGCTATATTGTGGATATAGTCACAGCTAAAAGGTGGTGTTAGGCCTGACGCGATCCAGAGGGCCGGCAACCCTTTTAACTGTGACTATATCCACGATATAGCACAAGCCTCGAGTGCCTTATTGCTTTTATAAAACTGTCCCCAAATATGCGATTGCTGTATAGAATGAATTTTAATTAAAAAAAAATATTTAACATGAAAATAAAGCTGTTTACGTTCCTCCGCTTGAGAATATAGTCCGTCATTGCTATGCAATGCAGAAACACAGCCACAAGTAACATTAACTAGCAAAGAGAGGACATAAGCTTGCCAATATGATAAAGGAATACATTTTTTTGTTTATTTCTTTAGTAGATTTATTTTAACATTTCCATCGATCGTACAAGCACTGAAAAACTGTCCAATCCCTAGTTCGTCAAGCATTTTCTTTTTCGCTGCGGGAGTGCTCCCACTGGTGCTGGTCTCAGTGCCTTCTAGGATATAACACCAGCGATTTGTTGTTAAAATTGGGTTTCCAATAACGCCGCAGCGAACTCTGGCTTTTATGTCCTCTATAACAGACATAATCTCCCTTGCTTTTAACCTAGCATTTCATAATTTCTAAGAATGAAAATTATTTAAACTATGCAACACTTATCATTCAACGAGAGCTCAAAATATCACAAGGATCCTCAAGAACGCAACAAAGACAGCAGAAAAAGATACTTGTATCAGATACATGAGAATCCAAGCTTTTTTATCTATGCTTTCTTACCTACGCTAAGAAGTATTCTTTAAAATTTCTTTATCACACGGTAAAAAGTCATATTTCCAGGGTGTGCGTGTATCAGAGAATATAGCTTCAAAAGTGTGTCAGCCAATCAGATTTTAAGACCGAAATTATCCGTTTTATAATAGGGAATATAATATGGAATCATGTATCTAAAGAAATTAATAATTATATCAATTTAAGGATCTAAATATCTAAATAAATGTATCTGTATAGCTAGTAGTATTACTGTATTCCACTTTCTTTGTAAACACGTTTTATTAACACCCAAATTGCAGCCGGTGCGAAAGAGAAAAAAGTGAATCCTGTTTTTTGTTATTGTCTGTAGCTCAAATCCTGCTTAACTAAAAAATAGACACAAGAAGAGTATTATTGAATAATGTTGTGAGGCTCTGGCGGAAGTTCTCTGTAAACTGAAGAGTTATAGAGGAGACACGTTGTGTATCGCCTCTTTTTACACTTGTAAAAAAAACATTCCAATGTTAATACGACACGGAAGATATTATTAATAATGTACAGTAGCATTTTAGGGCTCACGTGGGTTTGTGCCCTACACCTTGAGGGACCGCTGTGTACATACAGAATGTTCACAATGCGAGAAATACTGCTCAACACAAGTTCGTGCAAACAACCCGCATAGGTGATATTTAGAGATACTGTATATATTGTAGTATTTTCAGGTTCAGCGAGGATCGTTGACTGACAAACTGCACTCTTATTTTTTGGCACAGCCACACAGACACCAGCTTGTCTCAGGAGAGCACTGCTAGAGCACCACAACTCACATTCAACCACATCACAGCACAGATCAAACAGCAATATTGTACACACTGGGAAACACACACACAAACACATCATAAACTGGAATTCTACAGAACCCTAAACAGACAATACACACTATCTTAATATTTGACCAAGATAAGAAACAGCAAAAAGAAACAGACCCTGAGGAAGTACAGGCTCAGTGACCACAGCCTGGCCATAGAAACTGGACACAGGCAGACCTGGCTGCTCAGAGAGGACAGGCTGTGCTCCCACTGCCAGCAGGGAGAAATAGAGACAGAGGAGCACTTCCTACTGCACTGTGACAGATATTCTGGGATTAGAGAAACATTCTTCCCTAGTTTCAGAAATCTAATCCCAGATTTCCCACACCTGCCAGAATCACAATGGGTCCCAATTCTACTGGGAGAGGGAGGCAGGAACTGGCAGCCCAGTATGTGATCTCCAGCCCAGAATCTGTCTCCCAATATTGCTCAATATGTTTACAGTATATATTTTATGATATTTTATGAAACCTCTAGGTCATACTGTGGCTGTGGTCATAGAGAGAAGGGCCTCTTTCGCTACATTCCTGTGACAGGCAACAGGCTGTTTGGTCCAGGCAATCAAAGATTTTTAGAAATACTTAATATCACTTAATTCTAAGTTAAATAATAGGCCTTGTCCCTACAATTATTAAACCTTGGAAATTGACAGGGGGAAAGCTTAGGTGGTGCTGATCCAGTCCGGACCAGACTTGAGGCAGAGGGGAAGCAGAAAAGGAAACAAAAGACTCTGACTTGAATGGATACAGGACTCTCTTCCTCCCACGGGTCTCTATGCATGATGGGCAGAGCAGGAGAAGCTGCATTCTGCAAGACCACAGGAGAGAGTAAAGGCCTTAGTGCCAGAACTGAGGCCCTGTGCTGGAACTTTGATTTCCTGGGGGCAGAACAAAGGAACAGGGTTGCAGAGTCATATAAAAATATCTGTATTATTTTGCACTGTTCGCCATATTACTTTTGCACTTGTTTTGTCCAGTTTGTATACTTTTCTCTGTGTATCTGCACAGTTTTTCACAATTTTGCACTGTTTACACTGTTATTGTTATTGTATTTCTATTGTCTTGTCTGCTGTTCTATATATATTGCATCTCATAGACTAATGAAAAACATTTTTCACTATACTATGCACCTGTGTAAGTATGATGACAAATAAAGTTGAATTGAATTGAATTGACAAGTGAGAAGGGAATTGTCTCCAAGTAATCAGGTTCTACAGTCAGGTGGTGTCCATGACAAACAGTGCTGAGAGACTTGTAGATGGAGAAGAGGCTGGCTGCCACTCCAATGATATCTCGAACCACAGACCAGCAGTGAACACAACAGTCTTAAATTGAATTAATAATGATACTTAATAATTAAAGCAAGCTATATAGTAAATAAGGAAATCTAATATTTGTGTAAACCACACAGTGTGTCTCTTACATGATTGTCTTTTGGGATGGAGATGTCCTAATCTTAATTTTTGAGCACTATTAGATGGATGTGCACCTTGAATCCAAGGTATAAGCATGAGACGCAAGTTTGCTGATGTGAAGATGTAGCAGAGATGCATGATCTATATGATCCCTTGTAGCAATACTGTGTGCACACCACTATTGGATTGAAATAGGCTTCTGAATGTAAAAACCTTGCCAGGCACTATATCTTGTTATAATGTTTCTTTAGATAAATGGATAAAGAGATCCATTTTTGAAGGAGTCTCTTTGACTGTAACAAAATAATTAGAATTATATATACTTATATTACAATTAGAATATTTATGAACAACTGAAAAGGTAAATGAATGCACTCCATCCATGGTCTTTCAACTCTTAGCTGTATCTTAAGTGAGACGCAGAAATGTCAGAAATCAATTGTCTTCCAGAAAAAAAAATACAAATTGCATATTTACCCTCACACCTTTCCAGTTAGTTCGTAACGAACTCTGAGTCACTCCTGGTTAACTGGAAAAAGGAACAAGTTCATTTGAACTCTAAATTGCACCTCCAGTGAGATGCAAAATGATCCAAATCAATGTTCTTCAGAAAAACAATATTTCACTATATTTTCCAGGTAACCAGAAAATAAAAAATGTGTCTGAGATTGACATCCAACTTAAGGGATAACAAGATCCAGTTTTGAAGGAGTCTTTGTCTGTAACAAAATAATTAGAATGATATATAATTATATTACAATTAGAATATTTATGAACAACTGAGAATGTAAATAAACACACTCCATCCTGTAGAGCGGTGGCTCTGTGGCCAAGGATCTGTGCCTGTGGCTGGGAGAAGTATCCTACTCTGTAGGGCCCCTGAGCAAGGCCCTTCACCGTAGCTGCTCCTGGGGTGCTGTACAATGGCTGACCCTGCACTCTGAACCCAAGCCTTCTCTCCTTGTCTGTGTGTCTCATGGAGAGGAAGCTGGCGTATGTGAAAAGACAAATTCCCAATGCAATAAATTGTATATGGCCAATAAAGTGATCTTATCTTATGGTCTTTCAACTCTGAGCTGTATCTCAAGTAAGATGCAGAAATGTCACCAATCAATGGTATTTCAGAAAAAATAACACAAATTGCACATTTACCCTCACACCCTTTTTCCAGTTAAGTCGTAACGAACTCTGAGTCACTCCTGGTTAACTGGAAAAAGGAACAAGTTCATTTGAACTCTGAGTTGCACCTCCAGTGAGATGCAGAAATGATCCAAATCAAGGTTTTTCAGAAAAACAATATTTCACTATATTTTCCAGGTAACCAGAAAATAAATAATGTGTCTGAGATTGACATCCAACTTATTAGATAAAATCAAAATCACCCACGCTTGAATTTCTTAATGTCTTCAGGGCTGAATAATAGCTGTTTTTAAATCCTACAAAGCACTATTGTCTAGTTCCTACTGTAGGTGTGCTCAATATGCATCACCTGTAACAGTTAATGGCAAGAAACAAAACACCTGTATTTGTGAACATTACTTCAGTTTTCATACAGGTTACCACAGATACAGTTTGTGCCTTCAGCTGTTTCTCCAAAACTGCATCCGATAAGCTTCCTCCTCTTGTCATTTTGTTTGGAGAAAGGAAAGTGAGGATTATTTGAAATATTATGTTTCTTTAGATAAATGGATAACAAGATCCAGTTTTGAAGGAGTCTCTTTGTCTGTAACAAAATAATTAGAATTATATGTATACTGTATATCATTATTAGAGTCTTTATGAAAACATTGAGAATGTAAATGGACCCGCTTCCATGGCCTTTCAACACTGAGCTGTATCTCAAGTGAGATGCAGAAATGTCAAAATCTATATTCTTCAGAAAAACAACATTTCACAAAGTCCAAGTTTATGTTCACACTCTTTTTCCAGTTAACCAGGAAAGACAAAATGTGTTCTGAGATTGACATCCAACTTAATAGATAAAAACAAAATCACTAACAGATGATGTTCTAAATGTCTAGTGTAAACAGTATGATGGTGGCACTGAACCAGACACATTAGGATAACCGTCTGGGATGGGTACAGTCAAGTTGTTGAGGCTCAACAGGTGAAACTTTGACCTTTTCATTTTTAATTTTCAGCTTTGAATTAAACATTGCTCATTCCTTTCCTGTACAAGCGCACTGATGCAGCTCCCAGCTCAAATGTCTTCATTCTGTGCTACAGTATGTTCATGCTATGACCTAAGTTGGCATGGAAAAAGGCTCAGTAGCTGACAAACACAGAGAGGCAAAAACAAAGACAAGTAGAGATTCAGGATAAAGAAAAGAAGTTTAGCAAAGGTCAGGAATACAAAGCAATGCCTGACAAAGCCAAGAGAAGTATTAGGGAATACAAACCTTGAGAGACACAGTGATGGAAATCCATAATGGAGCCCAGAACACAATCCGAGCAGTCTTTAAATATCCCCCTGACAAGCGAGAAGGGAACTGTCTCCAGGTGATCTGGGTCTCCTGTCAGGTGATGCCCATGGCAAACAGCGCAGAGAGACTAGTGGATGGAGTAGAGGCTGGCTGCCACTCCAATGATAGCTCAAACCACAGACCAACAGCCAGAGTGACCACAACAGTCTTAAACTGAATTAATAAGGATACTTAATAATTCAATCAAGCTATATAGTAAATAAGGAAATTAGTATAAGCCATCCAGTGTGTCGCTTACATGATTGTCTTTCGGGATGGAGATGTCCTGGGAGAGTTCATCTTTGACCACTGTCAGATGGATGTGCACCTTGAATCCAAGGTATAAGCATGAGACACAAATTTGCTGATGTGAAGATGTAGCAGAGCTACAGGATCTATATGATCCCTTGTCATGATACTGTGTGCAAACCACTCTCTCTTTCCTAGCGTTAATCCCACATCAGCAGGGTCCGCTTGTCGGCACATCAGTCTCCATTTGGTGGTTTGAACCAAATCTTTGAGCTGACGTTGCTATTAACTGCGACCGAGAAATACTCCAACTGGCACGTCGCTCCACCTGCTGTCAGAGTGGGGTGGGGGGAGGAGAACAAAGTAATGTAGCCAATTCATAGAGGGGGATTATTAGGAGGAAAGGGAAATTTGGCCAGGACACCGGGGTTACACCCCTACTCTTTTCATTTGAACTCTGAGTTGTAACTCCAGTGAGATGCAGACATTTTTCAAATCAATGTTCTTCAGAAAAACAATATTCAGAAAAAACACCCTTTTTCTAGGTAGCCAGGGAAAAAAAATGTGCCTGTGTTTGGCGTCCAAATTAATAGATAAAAACAAATTTACAAAAGCATGAATTTCTAAATGTCTTAATGATAAATGTTTATTAACATTTGAGCTTTTGTTTTTTTAAATCCTACAAAGCACTGATTTGCTCAGTTAGCTGCACCTGATACTGTCTGCAGTGAACTAGCTGAATGTGCCACTGATCCAGACACATTACAATAACTGTCTGTTAGGTACAGTCCACCATAGTCCACTACTTGAGGCTCATCAGGTGAAGGTTTGAGCTTCTCATTTCTGTTTTTCAGCACTGAATTAACCTTTATTTGTATAGAACCTGTGACAATACCATACCCTTGATTATTCAAGCTTGAGTACTTCAATCACGCTACTCTGCATTTAAAGTTATAGAGCTGGTGAACAAAAAGGAAATATCAATGCAATGAAAGACAATGCAGAATTTCTTGCCAGTATTGGTATTGTATCAACATCTAACAATAACTTTTTCACACCGAAATGTAAAAGTCTTGGCACGAGATTTATTTCTAAAAACACAGTTAAACTAAAACTGGAACTATGCAATCTATGTGGTTTATGAATTTTGTTCTGTTACCACACTCTGTGATGAGATCCAGATTGTAAAATGTAATCATGTGTCTGGATGTTAAAAATAGAACCAGTTGTATTTCTGTTGTCCTGAGAGCATTCTTGACAGCTGCACTCCAGTGTGAGTGCTCCAGTGTATCCATACCCTGTGAATGCTTTCCCCAGTCCCTTCCCTACACAACAAGTTTGTTTTTGGAGTACAAATCACCTCATACATTTGTAAGCAGTGTTTGAAACTCCTCTCTGGTGCCTGAGATGCTGGAGGTGTGATTCAAACCTGTGAGGCATTCTGACCCCTTTATTTTTCCTCCAATACCAGGCCTCCTCGGTCCCTAACAGCCCCATATTAATACCGCAGCTCCCAGACACCTTCAGACTACAATAGACCCACTTTAACCTGCGCTTGGACATGTCCAGGTAAATCTCCTGCCCTGGCAAACTTCAACCAAAAATTTTATTTTTCAACAAGAATATTATTTTCACATACTGTACACTTGTGCATACGCACCAACCAACACACTGCTGGCCATGACATAGAGGAGCAGGGATGTTACTTTTCATGATGTGTGCATTTGCTGTACTCGCTGCTAGTGTTCCATAGTGTTGTTGGAATACAGAGTCTGGAAAAATGGATAATCTAGGTCTCTAGAACCTCCGAACACTTATATTCACACACTTTGTTATTATGAAATTATTTGTAGTTGTGTTATTTCAGTGATCATAAACATTTATATTACAAACAAATGAGATAGAATAGTCATACTTCAACAAAGTGTCAACAAGCATGGTAGGTCACATACTGTTGTAGTGGCAAGGCTTATTAAAGTACAGGAATTAAGTTTGCTGCTCCCTTGCTAGTCTCTCTCTCCTTCATCTCAGTGGTGCTTGATACAGACAGGCCTTTGTATCCATTTGGTTCACAATTAAGGTGTTTTTCTAGCTGGTAGAGTGTCGTGATAAGGAACAACTCCCAAAGCTGAGATTCTCTGGTGTCTTACTGTCTGGGAGAGTCTCATCCCAAGTTGTTTACAACTCTAAGGTCAGAGTGCATTATTACTCATCATCAGCCAATCATCAGGAACTAGTAGGGCAGGTTAACCCCACGTGGGTCTCGGATGCCCATGAAACTTTCAACCAATGAACCTTTGGTTCCTCCAGGTTAAACTCAGAGCGCTTCCTGAACATTCTCGACTCAGAGCGCCTCCTGGACATTTCTCAGACTGAGGGCGCCTCCTGGACATTTTTCAGACTCAGGGCTCCTCCTGGGAATTCTTAGATTCAGCTCGGACAATCACGTAACAGCCAGTGTGTCCAAGTGCAGGACGGAGAACGGAGGTTGCCAGAGCGTAACCAAAGGATCCACCCGAGGTTAGCCCAGCAGCAAGCCTCGTGAGCCTCGTGAACACACCGCAAAGCTCACCTGATCAACAAGTGAATTACGGTCAGAGCTGTGGACAGCTGAAATCAGTATTCAGAACTAGCGCTACATCGGGAACGAACCGGTCTTCTTCCCGTCTAAAGAGTGTGTCCAGCTTGAACCCGCAGTCAGTTTTCTCCTGTGCACAACTCTGCTAGTAAGCCAGAACTAACTAGCCTGTCTTCAGAAACCCCACAGCTCGATAATTCAATTGTTACCTCAACCTGAGTTGATATCAATTTAATTCCTAAGAGTGATGTACATACTTTTATATAGTTATAGTTCCTAAGACTTATACAGAGCTTTTCTGGACACTGGATGAAGCTCCAGTCTGCTCCCCACACACCAGCTCTAAGTGCAGAGGAGAGCAGTGTGATCAAGCCAGTTCACAGACAGGGATTATTAGACGACCATGTTTGGTAAAGGCCAATGGGAAATTTGGCCAGGAGAAACACACCGGGATTTTTAAAGACCACAGAGAGCTAAGACCTCGGTTTTATCTCATCAGAAGGACGGTGCCTTTTTTACATTAGGACCCATACAGGCTGTAGGGTAAGGGCCCCCTACTGGTCCCACTAACACCTCTTTCACCAGCAGCCTTCGCTTTCCCAAGAGTCTCCCATCCAGGTAGCCATTTCTGAGTTGCAAGGTGGGCTGCTAACATGTGTTTATCACATTTGTAAGTGTACTAAATTGGCTTTAAGAAGGGTAAAACTTTAAGGAGTATTTTATTCTTTAAATAATTAAATACAAAAAAAGTTACATTTCGCTTGCTAAGACTGTACCCTTAGTTGAGATTCATTCTGACTATCCAGCACACCATGACTCAGTGGCACTCATTAGGCTGTTTTGCTTTAAAAAAGTGTAAGGCAAACTTTCTTTCTCTTTTTGATTTCTTGGAAATATGCTATGGGAGTAAACATTAATTTATGTTTGTTTTCTGAAGAAGTTTGCATTAGAACATTTCTGTATCTGGTATGACTTATGACTCAATGTTGAAAGACCACTTCCACTTATAGTACATTGAAGACTATTATTAACATGGCAATACAGCAACGTTTTGAAGAATAAATTGTGACATCTTTTAGATTAGACTAAAAAATAACAGATTCAAAAAAATAGATTTTAAAACCTAACTGCTACAATGTTTCTCTCAGAAATATTTGTGTTTATGATCTGTACAGTGGTTAACATTGCTGCCATGCAGTGCAGGAGCCCTGGGTCAGTTCTGGACCAGTTCCATTACTGTTCAGAGAGAGACTAATGAGCTACAGTGGCCGACTCATGACACTTTAGGGGCACAACTGCCTTGGCTCAAACTCACTACCTGCAGGACCAGGTCACTGGGGTGCAGGATCTGTGCTGCCAGATGGGAGAGAAAATTACTCTCTAAATTACCTTTTCCCCAACACAAGTTCTGAACAGACATTCACTGTGAACCCCAGTTGATTCAGGGAGAGCACTATGTCTCGTGTCCCCAGAGGCAATCCGGCCACCCCAATTAGAGCAGCAACAGCGCCTCCCTGTTAGCTGCATTCATGGGGAATGAAGCAGCCAGCCTGAATCTCCAGGCCTGAATCACAATCTTCTTGATCCTGGCTGCCATAGTTCTGGGATTGTCGTATCCTCTTATGCTCGGCAGGACGTTCCCCTCTTAAATATTTATTTACTTCACCAGATGTCATTAAAGATAACATCTCCTTACAGAAATGAGAGGCAGCTGATGACAAAAAAATAAACCCCAAAAAAGTACACTTGATAAATGCAGTGGAAAGAGGGTAGCTACGCAAACCCACCCTAGCACTGAAGACTCTTCCTCTTCTTCCCCGAATAGATCTAGGAGCTCAGAGGCCCCGATATCCCTCACCGATTTCCTCAACACCTGGCAGATGGGGATTCTCCCAGCTCAATTTCAAGGGAACATGTAGGGGATCTTATCCTACTCCACGCAAGACCCCACATAGTGGAACTGAATGGACAACCCATTGACAGCTGCCCTAACTTATCTAACTGCCTCATCATTAAAAATGACCTCCTTGACCTGTGATTCTCAAACTATGGTACGCGGAGCGCCCCCAGGTGGTACGCCAGATGACCCTGGAAATTGTATGCACTGAAAAAGTGGGACAGGTTTTCATATTTTCTATTTAAATAAAAATTGGTTTATGTGTCCATACAGCGTGCGCTAGTACTTGAGTGGACACAAGAGCTACTACTGTATGTAATTCTATACCATTGTATAGGAATGCGTGCTATGAAAGTTAGTGGCTGATTGTATTTGAAAAAAAATATATCCAGCAAATAGAGAGGTAGGAGAATGTGCATGATTTTGGACAATACCAATCTTGTGAGCACAGGAAAGCTTGACAGATAACAGAAAAATATTTAAGGACTGTTCTAGGTTAATTTGAAAAAAATACACAGAGCGTGTCTGTGTTTCGCTCCCATGCACATTAAATAAAATTGCTAAAACAGGTAGGCTGCACACTATTTGTGAAGAACTTTGTTTACTGTTGGTAAAAGAGCTGACATGTATTATATGTGGAGAAAAAGCTGCTAAACAGCTCGACCTTCTTCCTCTTTCGAAAGACACAGTCACTCATAGAATTATTGATGTGCCAGATTATGTCAAATGTACACTGATAGAGTGCATTAAGATGAGCAGATGCTTTTTACTGCAATAAGATGAGTCTGTAGATGTTGTTGATTTGGCCAATTGCTCATTTTACGATAGATACGAGTTTGAGTGTACAGTATGTCTCATAAGGACTTTCTGTTCTGTAAGGCACTACCAACAATAACTACAGGAGAGCACATATTTCAGCTTCTGAATGAATTTATCAAAGAGAATGGCATCGACTGGATAAAATGCGTCGGAGTTTGTAAAGACAGTGCTAGAGCGATGACAAGCTGACACAGTGGGGTAGATGCAACAATTAGAGAGGTTGCTCCAGATATGAAGTGGACACACTGCAGCATCCACCGCGAGGCCTTGGCTGTCAAGAAAATGCCTGAGGATTTAAAATACGTTAGACTCTGTTGTGAATAGTATCAATACTCGACCAATGAATTCACATCTGCTTTGCTTGACTAAATAGGCTCACCCCTCTCACTGAAATTGTGCTTTTTTTATTGTTGTTCCTGTTGTCATTCTGTAAAGTGCTTTGAGAAGCCACCTTTAAAGGCTCTATGTCAAATAAAGTTTATTATTGTTATTATTTTATCAGATGTGCATGTAAGTGTGTGGGTGTGCGAGTGCTCATGTTGGTTATTGAGATTTTCTGTGGTTCCTATAAGATGACTTGTAAGTGGTACTTGGATGCTTTGGTTTGATCAGGGGTCCAAAAAGTTTGAGAACCACTGGGTTAGAACATGAAGTGCAACCATTCCACAAGCTCTGATGTGGTCTTCAGAGAAGGGTGTGCTGGGGGCACTCATGAGACGCACAAATTAGAAATGGGACACCCTAAGCCCTCTCAGACCTCAGGAGTAACGCACTTATGAAGGGCACAAGACCACAAGTGTGCATATTGGGACACAGTGTTTCTCTATACATGAATATTGTACAGAAATGTTTGACTTTAAATGATAAAATAGCTTATAAGCTACAGTATTTAAATAGCTGTGATCTTATTTTGTTAACAGTGTAAATGTGAGTTTACTCTTCACTGTGAAATATGGTGGCAGAAGGTAGACGCTATGGGGATGCGTCTCTGCTTGAGGGACTGGAAAACCTGTCTAAAAAAAGGGCAAAGTGAATGGAGCGAGATAGCCAAATCTTGAAGGAAAACATGATGCAGTCTGCAAGAGACCTGGGAGAAAATATACATATTGCAGCAGGACAATGACCAAAAGCATAAAGCAAAGCCACATCTGAGCATCTTAAAAACAAAAAAAAATGTCAGTCAAAGCCCAGACCTCAATCCCATTGTGAACCTGTGAAATTATTTGAAATTGCTAACGGTCCTCATCCAACCTGATGGAACTTGAGCAATGATTCTTCTGTAAGAAATCCTACTGTATGTAATCAATTATTGTCATTTTTTATTTGTTATTAAGAAAAAAGCTTCAGAGTTTTTTTTACAGTATTTTGTGGTAATCAGAGGTAAGAATACATCTATTTTGATTCCATGATGTAAGAAAATAAAATATGAAAAAAGCCAAGGGGGGTGAATACTTTTTATAGCCATTGCCACTGTAATCTTTAAAGATACATATTTCTGCCTGTACTGATGCTGCCATCTGCTCAAGCAATCTACAAGTAGCATTTTGAAATAGCTTCTTCATCTTCCACGTATCTCTCAAATCCACTGTGAATATACAATCCACCACTGTAATAGACAGGCAAAAAGAGTGGCTGAACTTTTCAAGTAACTCATCAGAGAAATTATGGTTAAAGGCAGTAGTTTTATTTTACTTAGCCGTGACCCTAACCTAACAAATAGCTGGAAAGCTAATTCCATACTTATAATAGCCTTTGAGAAAACAAGTGGTTGATGTATTCAGTCTTAAATGCATTTAAAAATAATGTGCACTTGTGCCTTTTAAGTGAAAAAAAAGAAGATTCAGATTTCAGCTTTTCAAATCTCTCCTACAGATCTCCAGCTCTCCATTAGTTTAAACATTCTGTTTTAACTGCTACTGTACATGCTCATTCTCCTGTCTTGTGTTTTTTAACAGCAGTTGAAAAGGGAATTAACTTTCAGTGTTAATTGAACCTCACATGTAATGAAGTTCACTCCCCATAATTTTCTATCCTTTATTTCATTCTGTTGTTGTATGATTTTTTCACATCTGGTGTTGTTTTGCACACTGCCTGTTGTTGTTTTGCACATTGCTTGTTGTCTCTGTCTTTATTTTCTTATACAATTGTATTGTTGTTTTTTTGGAACTGCTTACCATCTAAGAGCTAGCTAAATAGCATTTTGTTATGCCATATACAGTACATGTATATGAGCATAATGACAATAAAAAATCAAACATAATTGTGAACTCACTTTTTACACTTTCTTTGCTTTTTGCTGATTTTTTTCTGCAGAGGGCCATTCGAAACAACTGTTTTCAATGCATCAATGATCAGACAAAGAGAGGGAAAAGTGCAAACTCTAGTCTTAGGGCACTCATGGCCTGAACCAAAGCCATGCAAAAGCTCTGAAGCAGCAGTGATAACTTCGATGCTAAAGGCCTATTGAGCTCAATAAATTTGGTTGAATAAATGCAAGTCCAGATATTTGACAACGACACATAAGACAGACTAGTAAAATCCTACTTCTCATACTAAGGAAGAAGGGATCTTCTTTGGAAGCTGAAAGTGAATAGTCTGCTGTGTCAGTGTCAGCTGCAGTGTGTGTAATGATGTGACACCTGTGTGTTTATACTCTTGTGAATGTCAGGGTTGAATCCCAGAGCTCGCAGTAACTAACCACAATTATGGTACTTCTTGTATAATCACTGAATGAAATCCAGTTTCATCTGTTCTTGCAATTGAAAAAAAAAAGAAAAAATAAACTGGTCAGAATTACAGTATACTACAGCTATGGGTTTCCACTTTGTATAACCTGTTGACAAATATTATTTTATAGGACAATTTTGCAATTTAGGTACAGCCATACCCCTTATGTTTTCATGTAACACTTGACTTTTCTACCTTCCACAGGTAGTGCAAGTGCTTTATTGTGCTTTATGTGCCACAGTATAGTAATTGCAGGAGCCATAAGACCATTTATTTATATGTTTATTCCAGAACATAAAATGAGCACTATTAACACTTTGGGCAATCTTGTCTTAAGTGTTACCACATTACAAAATGTACTGGTTTAACAAAAAATATTTGTACTTCCACATAACAGTATTTACAGTAGTCCTTAATGTTGAAAAGCAGAGATGGAGTAGAAGAGAGGATATGTAAAGACATAGACCCCAATAAAATCTCCATCTGTTTTCACAGATCAGATCACATCTAACTGTCTGTGACAGGATTTGTATACAGGAAGGAGCTTTGCATACCTGTGCCGTCTCACTGCTCCAAACACTTTAAGACTCACAGTGTGGATCAGTCACTGTTCAGCCCTTTCAGAGTCACTGAAACACACAGGACAATGATGCCACTGATTCTACTGTTGGGGACACTGGGGCTCTTTGCTCAGGGTGAGGATTAAAGATGATTGTTTCATTCTGTGACTGAGATTATTATAGTAATATAGTAAATGTTTTTTCCAGGTAAAACAACATATACAGTACATGTTTATAACAAGTAATTATTAATTACTGTATCTCTTACTTACTGCATAACTATTCCCTCTCCAGAGTCTAGTGGGCAGATTGTTCTGACTCAGTTTCCACCTCAGTCTGTTCTCTGGCTGTTCAGCTGTCTCTATCAGCTGTACAGCCAGTCAGTCTATTAGCAATGAGCTCAACTGGTACCGGTTGAAACCTGACCAGGCTCCACAGCTTATAGTTTATCATGCAACAAACTATCAGTCTGGGGTTCCTGATCGATTCACTGGCAGTTACTCTGGGACAGTCTAAACACTAACAATCACTGGAGTTCATGTTGAAGATGCAGGAGATTACTACTTTGGGCAGGACTGGAGCACTCCATTCACACAGTGACACACCTCTGTGCAAAAACCTCCCTCAGCACTTCTCTGGTTTATCAACAGGTCTGAGGCTGACAAGAATAGCTGTGCTTTGACAGGGGAACTGAAACAAAACTGAGTCTGTACATAATATAAAAATCTATATTATAATATGTTAAACTACATTTTTTTACTAATGGCTTTTTGAATGTACAGTATCTATTACTAAATAGGGTGCCACACTGGTGTGTATGCCTTGATGTGCTTGGGCCCTGGGACTTGGGGTGCTGTCTGTGTGGAGTTTTTACTGTATGTCCTCCCCGTGTTTATGTGGGTTTCCTCCAGGTTCTCTGGTTTTTAACCACTGTCCAAAAGCACACCAGTAAGTTTTTTGGCTTCTGGGAAATCTGACCCTTTTGCAAGGGAATTGACCTCCATACTGCCTTTTTGTTCTCAGTTATTACTCTAAATTCACAATTG
Source organism: Lepisosteus oculatus (assembly GCF_040954835.1). NCBI lineage: Eukaryota > Metazoa > Chordata > Actinopteri > Semionotiformes > Lepisosteidae > Lepisosteus > Lepisosteus oculatus. Next base: position 11,166,572 of record NC_090713.1, read on the forward strand.
GTCTTTAAACATTTCATTTCTGGTACATATGTTCTTTGAATCCATTTAAATGTCTTTGTTTTAAACATATGTGTAAATCCCACACATAATTCATTGCAAATCTACAGTATTTGGTTAAGATGACCTAAGATACCATTTTCATGTATCCATTATATCCATTTGGTTCATGCCTGTGTACTTCTCTCTTTATTTCTGCTTCACAGTTTATTAAACTGCTCTTTGTTAATTTAAAGGTATTCCTTTAATAAAACCCAGAAGCCTTTTGTGGTTAAATGCTTAAACATCCCTAAAGACTGAGAGACTTCTGTATAGTCAAATCTCCAGCCTTGGAAACTTCATAATGGAAGTTTGATTTGGGGTTGATATAGAACTATTTTCTGATAGAAAAATCAAACATTTCAAATGTTCAATTAGCTTAAATTAAAAATTAATTTCTGTACTCTCCCCACCATTCCACATTCATAGTGGGCTGAAGAAATAATTTTGCTGCAGACAATATTAATGTTCTGCTCTGGTCTGGCAGTGAACAAGGCCACTCACAGTCTTCCTCTTAGTCCAGTATGCTGGTCAAACTGATTGGCCAAAGAACACTGGGGCTGAGAATACAGACACCAAAACTGTTGAGATGCTCCTCAGAATCAGAGACATCGTGCCTGTCGGGTGACAGTGAAGAAAGATGTTCCTTTGCAGAGTTCGTATTTGACCATTAGTAAACTGCTGGTGTGAAGCTGGGTTCTGCATGGCAACCTCTATGATGAGTGGTCAATGAGTGCTGAAGATGTACTTTAGCATGAATTACTGCAGAGTTTTACAACCCCACAACTGGAACACTAAAATATACTAGGAACAGTATAACTACTGTATACCTGTAGGTAAAATATTTCTCCCATTTACTGGATAATTAATTCTAGCACCCTTAATCAGCTTTACAACTTAGTCATATTTGATCTTCACACACAGCTTTATCTTTTCACTAACCACACTCACTTTAGCACCTGCTCATTTCTCTCTTCAGTTCTAACAGCTAGCTAGAACCATGTGAGCCTTAATCCTCTCTTCCATTAAAAATACATTTTTAGTACATTAACATTAAAAATGTCTATATCTAAACAAAAAGACAGGAACCCCTGTCAAAATTCTGAATAGAAAAATTCAGAATTCTGTCCCTAGAAACTACAGTAATAGCTTGACTAATAGTTTTTTTAGGTTGAGAATTCCACTGTATTTGAAAACAGATGTTCCTGATATAAAGAACATGCATCGTTCCATTATACTAGCACTGGATGTGCCCTGGCCTTGAGCTCACAGATCTGATTTTAGAGAGAGGAGTGAGACACATCTGTCATTGATTGCTCGGACAGGAGCGTTGACATTTATTTCTTTTCACCACCTGGGACCAGCTCCCCTCAGTCTGTGTCTCTGTGTTTCTGTGACAATCCAGGCACCCAGCTCCCTGAGCCCTGGTTGTGTCATTTAACAGGTGTTTAACCTTCTCATTCAATATCTGAAATCTGTGGTTGGTACCACAGATGCAGCTTGACTGTAGGATGTTTCCAGGATGCTCCACTTGTCATGGAAATTGCATTCCATGCATTGGCAGCACATGCTTCAGTGATCTGGGAGTGCTTATAGCCCTGCGAGTTTAACACTTCATGACTGAGAGCTGCCCTTCTTCCCCAGGAGTCATGTATCAGACTATGTAAAGACAAGTACCAGGATTAAGTCGCCCCGTATGAGACCGGCAAGCTCACTACAACCCTTACCTGTACCTGATTGTCCCTGGTCTCACATCACTGCCGACTTTATTACAGATCTTCTCAAGAGTCATGGACATATTGGTTATCGTTGACAGATTTTCCAAAACTGCACATTTTGTTTGGCTGACTTGTTTGTTTAACATGTGTTCAAACTTCATGGTCTCCCAAAAGACGATGTCTCGGACCATGGACCACAATTCATCTCCAGGTTCTGGAAAGCCTTCTTCCATTCTTTATTGGCATTGGTTTCTTTAACATCTGGTTACCACTGAAGAAAGATGTGAAGACGGGGGTTTGAATTTAATCCTTTCTGTAGGGGGTTTAGACTTCTAAGTCACAAGCTGGGGTTTATGGCAGGAAAGGGGGTTAACTGATAAGGATTGCAGATGCAAGCTAAGAACCCCCCTGGGTGTAATCTTAAACTGACCATTTGTCCAGAACATCGTAAACTGGCCAAATACCATGAACCCCCCTCTTTACCATCAGACCGAGTGACGTCAGAAACGGAGAAAAAAACACTATATAACCCAAAAGTTTGTACCAGTACGGGGAACAATACTTTGGTTTTGTTGTTTCTTGCCGGAAACAAGACTTCGGCTTTATTGTTCCTTGCATGCAATAAACTCATCTGTTTTACTTCATCTCGGGATCAAGAACCTTATTCGTTCTGTTACAACAAATTTGGCGTAGTCAGCAGGATGCTCCAGAAGGCACGGAACTTCCCATCGGCAGGAGAGATGGTCAGCGCGCACATTACTAAGAGGTAAGGACTCCTCTTTTATTTAAAAATCCCGACTCTCTCTGACCGATTGGGAAGTCTCTGCTCCCTGCGAGAATCGCCCGAGATGACGGAGTAAACGTGAGTTTCTGAATTCCTCTGGCCCGGGGAAGACACTGGTGTATGTAATGGGTTGTTTGCTGTAAGCCCAGAATTTGGTCTGGCAGTGGTTCCGCGGTATTGTGTACAGGCGTTCGAAGCTGGTGTATGCCTTAATTGCGCCCGGAGTTCTGAAGGTCAGAACTGGTTTGGGCCTTAATTGCGCCCGGAGTTCTGAGGCTCAGGATCGGTGTGGGCCTTAATTGCGCCCGGGGTTCTGGAGCTGAGTGGTGCATTAAATGCACGTAGTTCAGGATGGTGTGGGCCTTAATTGCGCCCGGAGTTCTGAAGGTCAGAACTGGTTTGGGCCTTAATTGCGCCCGGAGTTCTGTGGCTCTGGATCAGTGTGGGCCTTAATTGCGCCCGGGGTTCTGGAGCTGAGTGGTGCATTAAATGCACGTATAATCCAGGATTGGTGTGGGCCTTAATTGCGCCCGGGGTCCTGAGATTAGCTACGCCTTGATCGTGCACGGATTGGGGTGGCGTGGTTTTTTGTTTTAAAGGAAACAGGAGTAGAAGAGATATATATGTATGTATGTTTTTGGTGTTTTCCTTGTTTGTGAAATACATATACACACGCACGACACTAACATAAACACACCTCATAATAAGAGAATCACCCTGATTGAGCTCAGTGCGTAAGTCCACCCCGGGGCAAAAGCAGCGATGCTGGCGTTCTGGGGATGGTGAATTACTGATAAAGAAAGGGGGTTTTCGAGGTCTCGTTCCTTACCTGTGAACAGTGCGGTGTAAGTCCTCTCTAAAGTCTCGGAGAGGCATTTAGATCTGGAGGTAACAGATGCCCTTAGCTGAATGAGTGCAGTAATGCACAGGTTTTTCCAAGTGAAAACATCCCCCTAGTGAATGAGCTGTTACCTCACACACGACAAAAGTAAATCTTAAAGAAACCAAACATGTGTGCTAATTGGGTGTTTGAGAAAGTGGTGGAAGTATCTGATTACATATCGGAAAAGTGTACGTTGACTGAAAGGGAAGAGAAATATAGGAAGAAGCTGAGTCTGTCAGAAGGAGTTTGGGGCGAAGATGCCTGTAAAAAAGCGTATGAACATTGGAACAAAAACAAAGATTTAGCTGCAGCCCTGGTGATCAGCCGACACCTGAGGTGGCAGATTAGCATGAAGGAGAAATCAGAATGGGATAAAAAAGAGAAGGAGTTCACAGAAAAAATAAAAGTGTTAAATGAGAGGAAAGATAATTTATTCGCGGCAAAAGAAGTACTAGGAAAAAAGCTAAAAGAGGCAGTACAGGAGAATGAGAAACTAAAGAAGGAATTAACTCCTGGTCACGCTGCACTGGTTAATGTGCTACAGCCGGCGACTAAGTTATATCCTGTTCTCCCACAAGGGAACAAACAGGCAGGAAACGAAAATAATTGGGATCAATTCCCACAGTGGCCATATGGAGATAGGGGGTCTGATTGGGATAACACTTGGTATGAGTGTGATAAAGACGGATCAGGGTCTCCCCTGTTAGAGGGAGGGCGCCTGCAGATCTGTACTCTCACTCGAAGTGGGAAAGGACTTGATGTAGCAGGGGCTGGCGCCGTAGATGACAGCGCCACCCTAACTCCGTCTCGCACCCCGCCGAGGGGGTCCATTCTCGCACCTACCTTCCCTGAACCCCCAATATGATCAAATCCAAAACCGGAGGATATTGACCGGTGGGCTAGAGAAGTACCGCACCCAAAATTAGGGATGCAGCGAACCTGGAGTGCGCTTCAGGAATTAAAAGATACTTATGGTATCTCCCCCCTGACTGCCGCTATGATCCTCAGAAGGACAGGGGAAAAGCGTGTCGGAGAACTTAAATGATTGTGTGAGGATAATGGCAGGGGAGGGCGATGGGAATGGGTTTGGCGATGGCTTAAACAAAATTATCCACCAAAGACAGATTGGAAAAAGATATCTGCGTGTCAGCAAAAAGAAAGCGAGGATGTGGCTGACTTCACTGACCGCTTCATCACACTCTGGCTGGAATGCTCAGGACTAAGTGACGAAGATGATGTGAATAGCGACGCCTCTGCTGTGATTAAACAAATTTATTTGGGCGGTCTGATATAGCCAAAGCCCTTCAGTTAAAAGAGCCCGAAATAGGGCAAGTTACGACCAAACAATTTAAGGAAATAGTTAAAATGGCACGGCAACTCGAGAGAAATATGTATGCTAAGGTGCGGGCAATACAAACAGGGTGGACACCTCCCATACTGAAGGGTGGAGCTGGCCCTGACACCCGACTAAATCCAAAAGGCGAAATTACAACTCGGTGCCATTACTGTAAAAATTTCGGACATTGGCAAAAGAATTGCAAAAAGCGATTAGCCAGTGAAGGCAGGATTGGAAGATACCGAGATCCCCCTTTCAATCCCTCGAATCGAGAGGGGCAAAAAAACCTGTTGTCACAATTACAGGATTTGAGCAAAGCAGACAAACGCGCTATCAGGGAGCTTTTAAACTAGGACTCCCTCTAGTGGCCTCCCTACGCCTATCTCAGGAACTGAGTTAAAAAGAGCTCAAATTACAATGCACGATTAATGGGATTCAAATGTCACTTTTATGGGACACTGGGGCTCAATTATCTTGTTTATCTGAACAGTCAGCCAAACGGTGTGGTGTCATGTTCACAGGGAGGGAGCTGGAGGCCACTGGTGTAGGGGGCAATCGAATAACACTCAGAGAAACTCAAAAACTCAAGATTAGACTAGGAGATGGGGAGGTAAGATTTAATGCTGTCATGTGGGTAGGATCTACCCCAGATCTGTTGGGATGGGATGCTCTGAAAAACCTACAAGGGGTTACATTAACCGTACATGAGGAGAGGGTGGAGGTAAACATCTGGTCCCTCCAAAAAGATGAACTAAAAGGGCATTCAATTTGGACTATGGATAAGGATGAATGCGGGCTTCTGGATATGGAACCTGGCACATTTACTGGGAAATCCCCGCCATACACAAAGCCATATAAAATCAACAAAGAGGCGGAGGAAGGGGTTCGACCAGTAATACAAAAACTATTGACTCAAGGCATTGTACGAAAAACACATAGTACAAGCAACAGTCCAATATGGCCCGTAAAGAAAGCCAGCGGAGCATGGCGATTCACAGTTGATTACTCAAAAGCTAATCAACACATCAACCGTCTCACCCCCTTGGTAGCAGACCCCTCTGCTATTTTTCAACTACTGACCCCTGAGCACCAGGTGTTTTCAGTAATTGACATGGCTAATGGGTTCTGGTCTGTTCCTCTACACCCAGAGGTACAAGATTGGTTCGCTTTTGTTGTAGATGGAGAACAATATACTTGGACCAGGTTACCACAGGGGTTTCATAACAGCCCCACCGTGTATCACATGGCACTTCGGAGGCATCTCCGGGAGCTGCCTCAAGTGTCCTCCGTCGTTATCCAATATGTGGATGATATTTTAATCACGTCTTCTGACGAGGAAACCCACAAGAAGGACCTCCAAATTATTCTCGACCATTTGGTTAAAAAAGGACACAGGGCTAGTTATAGCAAAGCACAGTTATGCCTAGACACCGTAATTTACTTGGGACAGAAGATTAGTCAGGGAAAAAGGGAATTGACAGAAGATCGGGCCCAGGCAATCCGAACACACCCTAGTCCCAATATGGTGAGAGAGCTCCGATCATTTCTGGGTCTGTGCAATTTCAATAGAAATTGGGTTGATGCTTTTTCTGAAAGGGCCAAACCACTTACAGACCTATTAAAGGGGGGAGGGAGGTTCCTTGATCCTATTGCTTGGAGTCCTGAAGCTGAACACGCTTTTAATTATTTAAAACAAGCTCTGTTACAGGCTCCTGCATTGGGATTACCTCAGACAGATCAACCATTCTACCTCTACGTAAGTGAAAAGAATGGATTTTGGACAGCTGTACTAACACAGGAACATGGGGTATTGCAAGTTGCTGACAGAGGCCACCCAAGGAGCCCGCGAGCAGGTCCTGGAACCGTGGGGACCACCACCTGAAGGAGGGCACGACCTCATCCCAGGAGAGTGAGTGTGGATCAGGAAATTTCCCTCACAGGTTCTCCAGCCCAGGTGGGATGGACCCTACCAGATCCTGTTGACAACCGAGTCTGCGGTTCGAGTGGAAGGAAAAGATCGCTGGATCCACGCGTCACACTGCCGACGAGCCTCATCCCCAGTTACAGACTCAGAATGAAATCATTTCTGTTAATAACGATAATTTTTGCTGTAGGACTATGCTCCGCAGGGATTAATGATCATCTCTCCCACAAAGGAGAACATGGAATTAATTCCTTTTTAGGCCTCTCCTATCTGACAGCTAAGAAAACCAACCAAAGTGCCTGCTGGGTGTGTGCCGCATTACCCAAATATGTACAGGGAGGACTTCCTATGGGAGCTATTCCTTGGTGTGTCGAGGAAGTCATAGGCATGATCATTTGGAGGGATAATTTAGGAGATTTTAATATGACAAACTATGGGGGTTGCCATAACACGACTTTAACCTGCACAACATTACAATATCTACAGGAGCGAGGCTTAGAGCCCACGAGTTTCACAGGCTGTTACGCTCCTAAATATAACAGAAGCCATACACCACCATACCTGACTCTAAATAAGGAACGTGAGGGAAACATATGTTTTCAGCACACTAATGGTCTGCACTTGGTTGGATGGAGTCGTTGCAACCTTACCATCGCTGCAAATATATCCACCTCTACCTTCCAAATTCCAGGATGGGATCGGCACACCCCACAATTCGGTATAAGCTTCTTATTTTCAGAATTATGGGGAGCGCCAAACGGAACATATTTGATTTGTGGAAAACGAGCCTACCCATGGTTGCAAGCCCAGTGGTCTGGCTCATGTTATTTAGGATATGTGGTTCCTCATATCCATGTTCAAACCCACAGCCCCTTCGGACCTAACCACAGACCACAAAGAAAATTGGCTGATTGGGAATATTATTTAGGTATAATATTTCCACAAGCCGGCATGAACTTTCTGAGTCGAGAGTTAATTCAAATGGCCTCGACTTTAGAAGAATTAGCAAATTCTACCTCATCTAGTCTGAAGGCTGTTAATGATGAGATGGTAGCCCTCAGAACAGTGGCCATGCAGAACCTACTAGCTTTAGATTATGTACTGGCGGCCCAAGGAGGAACTTGTGCAGTAATTGGCACTGAATGCTGCACATATATTCCTGATAATTCTGAGCACATCTCAGATCTGGCCCAACACATTTACAATGAGGGACAGAAATATCAGGACTATTATACTGAAAATTGGGGAATTGGGTCTTGAGAAAAGTCTGTGTTTTTGGTGCCTGGGGTGGAACCTTTTTACAGTGTTTATTTGTAGGAATAGTATTGTTTATATGTATAATTGTAATCATCACGTGCACAAAAACATGTATCACATCTTGCTATAACCGTGGAACGTACAATGTCATGGCAATACATACCTGTTCGCCAAGAAAGGAAAGATCTGCCCTGACATTGTATGTATAAAAATAGGCTACACTGACGTATGCCATATTTTATAAGGGGGGAATGAAGAAAGATGTGAAGACGGGGGTTTGAATTTAATCCTTTCTGTAGGGGGTTTAGACTTCTAAGTCACAAGCTGGGGTTTATGGCAGGAAAGGGGGTTAACTGATAAGGATTGCAGATGCAAGCTAGGAACCCCCCTGGGTGTAATCTTAAACTGACCATTTGTCCAGAACATCGTAAACTAGCCAAATACCATGAACCCCCCTCTTTACCACCAGACCGAGTGACGTCAGAAACGGAGAAGAAAACACTATATAACCCAAAAGTTTGTACCAGTACGGGGAACAATACTTCGGTTTTGTTGTTTCTAGCGGGAAACAAGACTTCGGCTTTATTGTTCCTTGCATGCAATGAACTCATCTGTTTTACTTCATCTCGGGATCAAGAACCTTATTCGTTCTGTTACAACACCACCAACAGTCCAATGGACAAACAGAACACATAAACCTGGAACTGCAGACATATTTATGGGCCTACATGTCATCAGTTCAGGACGAATGGATACATCTCCTACCTTGGGCTAAATATGCACACAATTCCCTCTCAACGTCCTCAACAGGTATGTCTCCTTTTCAATACTCTTTGGAATATCAACCACCTCTCATACCAGAATCCTCCCCAGTATGGTACAGTGGACTGACAAAAGAAAACCATCAACCACTACCATTGTGCGGTATCCCGGCTCAGACATGGACAATTTGTGTGGTTATCTACCCTTAATTTACCACTTCGGCAGTGTTCCCGCAAATTTGGCCCTTCAACCCACTCTCAGGATTCACCCCGCCTTTCACGTTTCACTACTCAAACCGTACCATAAATCTCCATCGTTGCAACCTTAGCCTCGTCCACCCCTACCTTGAATCATTGATGGTATACCAGCCAACACAGTAAATGAAATCCTGGAATCCAGCTTGCATCGTTGGAGATTTCAATATCTAGTTGACTGGGAAGGCTATGGATCAGAGGAGCGTTCTTGGGTATCCGAGAAAGACATTCTTGACCGCACATTAATTCATGATTTCCACCGCTGATTCCCAAACCCTCCCGCAAGGGTGTCAGGAGCTGCTCCTAAGGGGCCGGTAATGTTATAGTTCCAACATCCCGCCACCACAGGATATCCCAACCAAAGAGAAAGTGCTTTATCCACTCTTGGGCAGCGTAGGTTAACCACACCCACAAGTCTTCTACTGCGTTACCTTCTCTGGAATCCTTCTTGGTTTTTGGACTTTTGGTTACCCTTTTGACCATGATTTTTGGAATTCATCTTGGAACCCTTTTGCTAAGTTTCTTCTAGTTTATTGGCTCCTTGACCCTTTTGCTAGTCTTTGACCATGACCTTGGATTTCCGTGTTGCTTCAGTGTTTTGTGATATCCTGCCCGCATAGGGTCTATCCCTTTACTAATCGCTACCCCACAGTGTAACAGTAGGAATGGGACTGAAATACTTTAGTTTTACTTAATGTGAAAACAATACATTAATAGAAAATATATTGAAATCCATTTAATTAATGAATTAGTGTTTTCAATATTTTTCTGACACGTATTATTTTTCTTTTCATTTTCAGAATTGAGTGAAATATGCTACTCCAGGACAGTCACTGTGAGCTATAATGTGTGCAGTGCACACTGATGGCTCTAATCACTGCCTAGCTTGGTGCCAAACAAAGGCTGGAGAAGCTCCCAAACCATCATGATCTATCAGGAAACAACCCATGAGACTGGGATCCCTGAGCATTTTATTAAAAGTAGATCTGGGACTGACTAAATATCTGACCATTACAGGAGTCAGGCTGAAGTTGCAGCAGACTATTGCTGTCAGAGCTTACACTTGCCCAAAAGTCTGGGGGTTACACACATTGTGCTACACACCCTTACAAAAAACCTCCCTCAACAGGACTGCACAGCAACTGAACTGCTGCAGCTGGGACCTCGTGCAGAAGCTGAAGCTGAAGATGAAGACACAGGACATCCTGAGAAGGTGCTGGAAATTTCATTTAATTGTTTCGAATCCATCTCTTAAATTAGTGTTGCCATTTTTTCAGTTTCTTTGTTACTCTCCATTTTGTGAAACATGCTGTACAGTCAGTTCTTACACTTTACAGTATTTTGAAGGATGTTATTTCTTCTGTTGAAGAAGGTGATGCTGCCCAGTAAGATGCATTATTCTCATGTTTTCCATAAACCCTATTACATTTAAAACATAAAATGCAATCTAAGACAACATAATTAACACTGAATAATGCTTATAGTAAAGAGTTCTTTATTTTCAATGTTTTTTTTCAAAATTTCCTGATCAGGTCATCATTAAACAAATGATTGTTATAGAGCATTTTGCAGACATTCATTCCTCAAAGGACAGTTGTACCTTTCCCTTTGTGTAATTAATTAAATTAAACAATAAAAATCAAACAATATACAGGTGTTTTCAATGTACAGGCGACTGATAATACCTTTAACGTTTTGTCCAAAAACATAACATTCTTCATGGGTTAGATTATCTTCAATGGTTATGTATCATATTGATTTTAAGATTGTTCTCTATATTTGCAAGCTACAGAAATAAAAGTTTATGGAGGCTATTTGTATGAGACTATTATGTGGAAATTACCCTCTAAAGAGCCAGTAAACATTTCCATGGTCACATGATTGTTCTTTTATGCTACCGGATTAGTCGTCTGACAGATTTTGGTTCATATACTGTTTGACTTCATGGTCTGAGAGGTGGCAGAGTGAAGCTCAGCTGGGGACAAACTACACTTGTGACAGTGGCTGTGAAATAGTGTTGTCTGTCTTGGTCCCTGCAGCCCCAGTGTCCTCTGCTTTCTGTTCCAGCCTGAACTCTCAGTAACATGTTGAGTTAAATAATGAGATTCATTAAGTATATTGCTTCTAACTTGTCTCTGAGGTGTTTCTGAAGTCACTGTGTTGAGGTAAGTGTAAAAAAACATAAGCAACATCCTGCATATGTCTGAGGGATACGATAATAAGGTTAATTGTTTAATTGACTGCTCAGATTGTCAGGAATCCCTGATGGAGAGATACGAGGATCCTGTGCAGACGCAGGAGTGGGTAGCTGACAAGGCAGGCAAACAATCCAATACGATAGGCGAGTTCATGGTTCAAAGGAAAAGGGTGTTTCAGTAACCAGGAAGAGCGATAGAAGCGAACAATCCAAAGCAAGAGACAAGGTCGTGGTCAAAAGTGGTAAGGTAAGTCGTAATCCAGAGAGAACATAGAACAAACAGTCTGAGGAGAGAGGCGAGGTCCAAAGTCGAAAAGGCAGAAGGGGTCCAAAATCCAGAATATGCGGGGTACGGGAAAAACGCCAGGTAGAGCTCTCAAGGAGCAGTCTCAATACCGAGCAGTGGGAAGCAGGTTAGGGTGGTATAAATAGCGCAGCGTGCCGCACGGTAGATCATGTGCAGGTGAGTTAACACGTGCAGCAGCGCTTGTTAATAATAACCCACTGCTGGTGCTGATTAGATCGCTTAAGAGTTGGTCTCCGCTGGCTGATGGTCGTGACAGTACCCCCCCCCCCCCCCCCCCCATGGGCGTCCCTCTGAAAGTCGCGGATTTGCAAAGGGTCCAAAATATCCTTCTCCGGAACCCAAGATCTCTCTTCGGGGCCATAGCCCTCCCAATCGACTAGATACTAAAGGGTACCTTGGTTCCATCTGGAGTCGAGGATTTTGTGGACCGCATACGCCGGGCGCCCCTGAATGAGATGCGGGGGTGGCGGGCGACATTGGGAAGCCGCAAGGGGCGAGCGCTAGAAGGGTTTCAGGAGGGAGACGTGGAATGACTGGTGGATTCTGAGGGTGGGGGGAAGTGCAAGACAGAATGTAACTGGGGTGATCCGGGAGAGAATCTGTAAGGGGCCGTTATACCTAGGCCCGAGCTTCTTGGAAGGCAGGGGTAGAGGTAAGTTCCTCGTTGATAGCCAGACGAACTTTCCTGTCAAAAAATGGAGGGCTGGTCTGCGGTGCCGGTTGGCGAATTTAGCCTGGCCCTGGGTTGACTTGGCGAGAGCTGTCCTCGCCGTTCTCCAGGTCCTCCGCAGCTTGGAAATATATTGTCGCACCAATGGCACTGCCGTATCCGGAGTGTTGACAGGAATGATATTGGGTTGATAACCTAATGAACAGAAGAAGGGAGAGAGACCTGTGCAGGAGGAGCTAAGAGAATTGTGGGCATACTCTGCCCAGGGAAGCAGCGACGACCAATCATCCTGTGAGTTGGAGGTGAATTCTCTCAAAAAGGTAAGGAGACTTTGGTTGGTGCTTTCCACCTGACCACTGGCCTCAGGATGATAACCCAAAGTCAAAGATACATGGGTCCCCAGAGCTTGACAGAAAGCCTTCCAAAAGGCCAAGACAAATTGAGGTCCCCTGTTCGTGAACACATCGTCGGGCAAACCATGTATCCTGAAGACCTGCTGCACAAACAGTGACGCCATTTCCTGGGCTGTGGGCAGTGCTGGGAGGGCGACGAAATGGGCTACTTTGGAAAAATGATTGGAAACCACCATGATTACCGTATGACCTTGACTGTTAGGAAGGTCCGTAATGAAGTCAACAGCTATGTGGGACCAGGGGGGTGAAGGGGGTGAAGGAAGCCGGCCTTCCTAGTGCGTGGAGTCTCGGTCCTGGCACAGACCGGGCAAGCCCGGGCGTACTCTGCAGCATCAGATCACATTGAAGGCCACCAGAAGTCCCTGATGAGGAGGTCCAGAGTGCGTCTGCAACCAGGATGGCCCGCAAACCGGGAGTCATGCCCCCACTGCAGGACAGCAGAATGCAAGTGGTCCGGTATAAAAAGCAGAGAGGAACTGTAGTTCTGTTGAGGGCACGTCTGACCTGATCCTCAATAGAGCAGTGGATCGCCCCCAGGATTCTGTTGGATGAAATAATAGTCCAGATCCGGGGGATCATGGAGCCGAGAGAGAGCATCAGCCCTCTCATTCTTGGAGCCGGGCATATAGGTGATAATAAAATTAAAGCGAGAAAAGAAAAGAGACCAACAGGCCTGACGGGAGTTGAGGCGTTTGGCAGACTGAATGTAGGCCAGGTTCTTATTGTCCGTAATAATGACAAAGGGGTGATGAGCCCCCTCCAGCCAGTGTCTTCATTCCTCCAGGGCCAGCTTGATAGCTAGGAGTTCACGATTACCTGCATCGTAATTAACCACGGCAGGGTAGAGCTTCTTAGAAAAGAAGGCACAGGGAAGTGTAATGTACTCTTCTCCGTGGCGCTGAGAGAGGACTGCCCCTACCCCATAGGCTGAGGTGTCAACCTCAACAATGAAAGGCTGAGAGGGATCCGGGTGTCGTAGAAGTGGCGCCGAGCTGAAGAGTTGTTTTAAGCGTAAAAAAGCCTGGTTAGGCTCCGGGTTCCATTTACCCAAGCCTGGTCGGTTGCGGGTTAGAGTCGTGATGGGCACCATGATGGAGCTAAAGTTCCAGATGAAACGTCTATAGAAGTTAGCAAAACCTAGAAATCATTGGATTTGCTTTAAATTACGAGGAGCTGGCCAGTCATTGATAGCCGCAACCTTAGCAGAGTCCATCTCTACACCAAGGGGAGAAATGATGTAACCCAGAAAGTGAATCTTAGAGGCGTGAAAAACACACTTCTCGAGCTTGGCATAGAGATTATTGTCAATGAGTCTGGACAGGACCTCCTGGACATGATGGACATGTTCCCTAGGGTTGGCAGAAAAGATGAGGATGTCATCCAGGTAAACCAAAACAAAATTCCCGATAATGTCCCTAAAGATGTCATTCATGAATGACTGAAAGACCGCCGGGGCATTAACAAGACCAAAAGGCATCACCTGATTCTCAAAATTCCCGTGCATGGTCATAAAGGCCGTCTTCCACTCGTCCTCTTCAAGTATCCTGATTAAATTGTAAGCCCCCCATAGATCTAACTTCGAGAAGATAGAGGCTCCACATACGGACTCCAAGGCGGCTGGAATTAAAGGCAGGGGGTAACGATGTTTGACAGTACATAATGGAGTTCAGTCCTCTGTAATCAATACACGGCCGCAAAGAGCTGTCCTTCTTCCCAATGAAGATAAAACCCGCACAGGCTGGAGAAGAGGAAGGACGAATGAATTCTGACTCCAGAGCCTCCTTAACATAATCTTGCAAAGCCTGGTTCTGTGCCTGAGTGAGAGGATAGATCCGTCCTTTGGGTGGAAGGGTTCCAGGGAGCAATTCTATAGCACAGTCGCAGGTCCGGTGAGGGGAAAGCAAAAGAGCCTTCTGCTTATCAAAGGCTTGTTTTAGATGCACATATTGGGGCGGGATGGTAGACTGCTCCTCCAGAGGGGTTACTGCAGCAGCAACCTTAACTGGCGGGTGAAAACTGTTGTCACGACAGGCATGGCTCCAGGCGATGATTTCATTCTTGTCCCAGGAGATGTGAGGATCATGCTTCTGGAGCCAGGGAAGACCCAGGATTACCGGGTAGGCAGGTGAGTCCACGAGAAGGAGTGAAATATTCTCAACATGTGTCGCACCAACTGTTAGACAGAGAGGAACGGTCTGCCAGGTAATCCGTCCAGGTGCAATCAATGATCCATCCAGAGCTTGAATGCAGATAGGGGGCGAGACCGGAGCCAGGGGAATAATTCACATCTTAGCAAAAGTGGTGTCTACAAAGTTCCCCGTTGCCCCCGAGTCAACAAAAACCGAAAGGGGAAGGTATAAGTCAGTCCAAGAAACTTCTGCCGGGAATAAAGGCCCAGACGAGTTTTGAGAAAAAACAGCACTACTGACTCTAACAGTAGGCTGCGGAAGGGTTCGAGAGGGATACGGGGGTCTCAAGGGACAAGCAGAGAGAAAGTGATCTGGTGCAGCGCAATACAGACACAGTCCCTCCCGACGGCGCCATTCCTTTTCCTCCGAGGAAATGGGTGCATGATGCAAAGTGGGCACCGTGGGGGTAGTACCGTCAGGACGTCCGGGACTCTGCTCTCCGTAGCCGAATGCGAGTGTCCAATTCAACCATCTGAGCGATCGCCGCCTCAAGAGAGCGGGTGTGAAGTTATGTGAGCACCAGGTGGTCCTTTAGTTCTTCCGAGAGACCCTTAGAAAAAAGGCAAATCAGGGCTTCAGGGCTCCAGTCAGACTTTTGGGCTCGGTATTCTGTCAGGAATCCCTGATGGAGAGATACGAGGATCCTGTGCAGACGCAGGAGTGGGTAGTTGACAAGGCAGGCAAACAATCCAATATGATAGGCGAGTTCATGGTCCAAAGGAAAAGGGTGTTTCAGTAACCAGGAAGAGCGATAGAAGCGAACAATCCGAAGCAAGAGGCAAGGTCGTGGTCAAAAGGGGTAAGGTAAGTCGTAATCTGGAGAGAACACAGGAGGCAAACAGTCAGAGATGAGAGACGAGGTCCAAAGTCGAAAAGGCAGAAGGGGAGCCCAGAATCCAGAATAAATGAGGCACGGGAAAAACGCCAGGTAGAGCTCTCAAGGAGTAGACTCAATACCGAGCAGCGGGAAGCAGGTTAAGATGGTATAAATAGCGCAGAGTGCCGCACGGTAGAGCGTGTGCAGGTGGGTAAACGTGTGCAGCGGCGCTTGTTAATAATAACCTGCTGTTGGTGTTGATTAGAACGCTTAAGAGTTGGTCTCCGCTGGCTGGCGGTCGTGACACAGATTAGAAACAATAACAGTAAAAACTAGGACCTTCCTCCAGTGCAGGTCCATAAACATATTATCTAAACTGTACTGTATATTGCTGGTCTTGGTAGTTTAAAGAAAAAATACACACCAGTATTCCATTTCTCCCTAAACATTTTCAGCATCAAAGTCTTACATGTGGTTATTTCAGGAACGTTTTTACGTGCTCCTTCTGACCATATTATTGTACATTTATATACTTTGTGAAAAGTGATAATTTTAACCTTTTCTGCGAATATGCTCGTTATCAGAGTAAACAAAAGCATACTTTTAGAATTAATAGGAAATATAATATTGATTTGCGTATCTAAAGAAATTAATAATGGTATAACTATATTCATATACCGTTGAATTGATATATGTACGGCTGTCACATGACTGCATTGATGATGACTGACTTATAACCCTGAGCTCGGGTGTTCAAATCCATCTGTTGCCATGCGTTTTCTTTTAACAAATAAACATTTCTTTGAAAACTAAAATAACAAATATTATTGACATTATATTGACATTTTTTATATTTCTAAATATCACAACGTGTTCATACTGTATGTACACAGCAGTACCACAGGGTGTAGGGCAGAAACCAACGTGAGCCCAAAAGCCCTACATTAATGTTGTGCATTCACCTGGCGCTGCGTGGCTTTCACACCCCTGTGTCCTCTCTGCAGGAGTGCTGGCTGTGCCAAACTACACTCCACAAAGGCTGAGTCTCTGTGTCTACATTGTTTTTGTAAACAAACCAGTTTCACAAGTACTTTTTCAGCTTCATCATTTTCAAAGTAGAATAGGGCAAGTCTTCCAATGAAAGACAGTCCACCTTCCCCCCACGGACAGACTGACACATGTTTTCTTGTGTCAGTCTTCTGTGTAAAAAAAAATCGGTTTGAATACCATGGGTACTGTTTTTAATAAGCTGCTGAGTAAAGAATTGGAATTTTCCTGCTGTCAGCAGTATTGTGTATATAGTTTTAAGTACAGGCTGCGAAAAGTTTCACAAGTAGAGGTCTTTAAAATTAGGCTGGGCAAACGATTTTTTTCATTCTTAAAAAATAAATCAAAAACTAGATATAATGATGTATTCCTGCTTAGAAATTGCACGACTTTAAAAGGTATAAAAACAGGTTTGTATAATTAATAACCACTTTTTATGCGCAAAAAACGGGTGATTTTTCTTCCTCAAGTTCAGTTTAGAATCTCTGTGTTTGCTGTAAGGTTTTTACTTATTAATTCAACATTTAAAGAACACAAATTTCATCAAAACAACACACGTTTCAAATAGAAAAAATCATATTCTGTTGTCTTCATCCTATATATATATTTCATGTATACATACACCACAAAACATTTCTAATTTTTTTGTCAGAATGCTATGTTACACTGTTTTAAATACATCTAATTAAGAAAGTTAGGTGTTAGCATAAATGATTAGTGATCAATAATATTAAATTTAACACTGTAATAAATTGTAAAATATAATTCAAAATATTATATTTTGCTAACAACGTTAACTGTTTTTAAAAATAAAATGTATTAACTAAGGAATAGGATGGCACAGTTTAGTATGCTTTTGCTTTGTTTTTTTCATAAATACAACAGAAGTACCAAATGTCTCAGTAGCCATCAAAATTAAATCATGCACGCAAACCTCTGAACAAGAAATATAAGATATCCATCCATTTCTAATGGTGGCAAAGTGGTTAGCATTGCTACCTTGCAGTACTGGGGCCCTAGGTTCAATTCTTGCCATCCTGTGTGTGGAGTTTGCATGTTCTTTCCAGGTTCCATGGTTTTTCTCCTTATGTGTGATATGATTCCCTCTCGCAATCCAAAACATACTGGTAGGTTAATTGGCTTATGGGAAATCTGGCCCTGTTGTGTGTATGTTTGTGTCTGTTTGCCTGTCCTGTGATGTACAACATCCACAGTGCTGCAACCAAGTGTTTTACACACCAGACAGCCCCCCTCACCTTTTACAACCTTGCTTTGGGTTGTGAAACTTTTCTTTATTTTTTCTATACAGCACCATTAGAGAAGCAGTTCATGGGGATAGGGGGGTGCTCTTCACATGTCAATAGCTTTTCAAGCACAACATTCACAATATTGCAACCAAGTGTTTTACACACAAGGCAGACCCCCTCACCTTATACAACCTTGCTTTGGGTTGTGAAACTTTTTCTTATTTTTTATTAAGAAATTTTATTAATAAAAATTGTATTTTTATTTTTTCAATACGGCACCATTAGACAGGCAGTACATGGGGAAAGGGGGGTGCTCTTCACAAGTCAATAGCTTTTGCACTGCCATACACATTATGCTGTAACTGTCATGAATGACCCGCTGAGCAAACGGGAAGATGAACCCTATGCAGTACCTTAGGGGGTCTAGAGATGAGGGTGAAGTTCCCGAAGGGAATGAGGGCAAGGCGAGAGGCGAGGTCCGAGTTTAGTTCCGAGGTTAGTAACAAAAGGTAGGCGAGTAGGTTCCTCTTATCATACATGGTATGCGATAAAGATCTCTGCCAGGATATAATTCACACAAAAATCTCTCTTACTGTATCTCTCACACCTACTGTAGCTGAAAACAAAGTGCCATTAAGAAGTTTATGATTTAATTAGCAAAATGTAACGTAGAAAGCTATATAATCAAATTATATTTGCTTAAAATACTGATAAGATTGTATAAGCTCAAGTTCCAAGGGTTGTATTCTGAATCACTTTAAGTGTTACTTAGTGAATAGCTTAACAGTCTAAATGCACTGCACATACAATAACATGGAAGAATAATGATAAAACAGAATTATTTTTTTAGGGACAATTTTAAAGCTTCTTCAATGTTTATAATTGACCCTTTTTGGATTATTCAGGTGTTTTCTCAAAAGATGAATCAATAAATAACTTACAATGACAAAAATTATTTATTTCTTGAATTCAATAACTTCAACACAGAGCTTACCACCCTCTGTCGATGAACGACTATGTACATCAAAGTATTAAATGCTTGACACTGACTTCCGCTAAGCATTGCTTTGAAGTTCCTTTCTATCTCTCAGATCCTGGGCTATTGCCAGAAATACTTAGAGATACTAGACTAGGTTTTCTAAATAAAGTTCACAACAGGCTAAGAAAATGTAATTGGCACACAGTTTACATCAGCTTTCCTATGAGGAATGGCTTTTCTTGGTTAAACACAATCAAAAGGCCTACTTGAAATGGACACATTCACCAAATCAGAAATGATGTTTCTGTTTAAAAGCATGGGCATTTCATACTTCAGGTGTTTATAATTAGATACAGTATAATGAAATATAAAAATGATGAATGACTACATAGTTTTCAACATTTCTGAAGTTGGTATTTGGAATTTCAGTATTTATAGTATGAGTTGTTGTTCATACATCAAGAACAACTGAATAGTTGTGTCGTGTTAAGAAATCCTGTATTCTATGTTCTATGTTTCAAAGTAGACAGGATAGGAGCTGTGAAAGTCTGGCTTGCAGATATACAATAGTTTAGGCTACAAACGGATATTGCTGAGCATGATAATCTCACTGCCGAGGCTAAAAAGACAGCACATTGCAACCAGCCTTCATTCCAATATTACTGCAGCTTGTCAGAGACATAGTCATTTTACAGTACAACAAAGCTACACAGCACCACATACAGTAGCTAGAGATACATAGACTGGACTTCATGGCCCCTGTTATGGCTAAATACTTGTGGGACATGGTGGGTTATCATGTTCAGCATAAATGTACTGAATCACAGAGAATTACACCATTGGAAGTTCTTCCATAAAGAACTTGTAAAATGTAAAGTATCAGTTTCAGACAGTGCCTTGTAGACTAGAGGGTACAAGCTGATCACATCAGTTACTCATCATCAGTGAACACAGTGTGTTTTTATGATATCTGTTCTGCCTCTTGAAGGGATGCTGCTGTTTCAGGGTCTAATGGAGGAATGTCACCTTGCAATCACACAACCTCCTTTTCCTGGGCTGTGTGTGTCCCCTGCACTCAGTCCCGGGCCGATGGGATCTCTCCTCGAGCCTCTTGCTTCAGAGGAGAGGTCTGTAGCTGGTGTTGGGGGGGAATGTCTGTATAGACTACAGTACTTGTAATGTCTAGACACCAGGCCCAGCTGTCTGCGCTCCCTGACACTCCCTGATCCCTGGTCTTGGATGTTCCTCTGGGGTGCAGGATGATGTCCAACCTGCCTGGGGTAGCCTGTACAGATTTCCCCTCAGTGGTGATCTGCAGCAGGGGGTCCTGCACACCATCCTGGGGGTCAAATTTGTGTCAGTTCTGGATCCAGCGGTGTCTGACACCTGTCCCTTCTGCACCCAGAGGGAGATGCTGTTCCACTGATACAGTGCCTGCCGCCACCTGTTGCCCATGTTTGCTTTGCTGGTCCGGCTCTTCATCGACCTCGGCCTTGCCTTCAGTGACCCCTTTGTGTTTGGGGTGGGTTACACAAAAAAAATAGAATATTCAGACCGTCCTCACTAGCTTTCTGCTGGGCCAGGCTAAACTTGCAATCTACAAGACTTGGAAGAATACAATCTCTGGTTCCAGGGCTGTAGTCTTGTTGAGGATGTTTGAGGGGTTGGTGAAGAGCAGGGTCACATTAGAATTGACGTTCTGTAAATTGCACAACAATCTTGGTGATTTTGAAAACTTTTCATGCTTCAAGAAAATACTGTATTGTGTAAAATTATGAACTGTTTAAGTTTGGTGTTTCAACTATGAATACCTTTTTTTTTGGGGGGGGGGGTGTAAATACAAGTTAATTTTTTCTTGTTTTTGTTTTTCTGTCAATAAAGTCTAATTGAACTCTTATCTGAGCTGAGATCAGTATCACCTTTGATAATCTTCTGAAATCTGACAAAATTTAATAAAAATTGGTAATACTAATAAGCATCTCAGTTAAGCACACTGATTACTCAAGTTTGTATAAAAAAGATTTAAAATAAGCTCTTTTTTTCTTGTATTTTATTCTGCTCTAGCGATGTCACCAGTCACTGCTGTATTCAACGTAAACTGTATTGGATTAAACAGAGCATTTTACAGGTCCACTATACAGTATGTTAATTGGCATTGGCAGTAATACATATAAAACAGTAATTAATTTTTTAGGTGATAAAATTATATTTTAATACAACTCAAAATCATAGTTCTTGCTTCAGATATCCGATTGAGAACAGATCTCTCCGAGAGTTGGGTATCCTGATTTTCAACAAGAGGAACATTTGACTCAACATTATTGAGGTATGTTGTGTTTCTTTTCTTCTCTTTTCAGTGTGGAATAAGCCTTTACTTGTTCCTTTGCAGCCTACTCATGCTGACACAGCTCCCCACTTGATACTTCACAGATGACAATTTAAAGAAGATCTTGAGAAGACATGGAAATACTCAGTTGTTGCAAATTAACCACAGTAACCATTTGATTCCAAAGATATTCAAACAATACTTCAGTCATATCCAGATGCTGTCATCTAGGAGGTGTCTGTTAGGAGGTGTACCTCCAAATTGAGCTGCTGGTCAAGGGCAATTCTGGATAGGGATGTAACTGTGAGGTCATTGGCTACTCTTACAGTTTAATAATGTGTTCTGCAAACAAATCAGACTTTATTCTCCCAAATTGTTTTATATCTTTGAAGTGCAATACGGTTTATCAGCTAACAGTGATAAACTACTGCCAACATAGACAAGACATATATATTTTAATCATGTGCACCTTAACTCACTTCAGGATTCTTCTGAATTAAAATTTCCCTGAAATCCTGCAAAATACTTCCAGAAATGTGATCTAGCACTGTGTTACTTGAGTCAATATTTAACACTTAGTATGTTAAGTGTCATACTAAGGGTGCACATACTTTACATGAATAGTTGCACATTGCAAAAAAACAACAACTTTGAAACAGACATTATTAAGCACCCAATTTATGCCATATCTTTATTGCTTCTGATTTCCAAGGTGATTCATCACTGAGTTAAAGTACAGACAGTACAGTTGTGTAGATGGCAGAGTGGATATAGTGGACATTTATGTAACTGATAGCTCAAGTGGCACAAAAGAATAGCTTGGTCTTGTGGGAATTGAATGTATATCTCCATTAAAAGATGGATAGTCATCTTATCTGCCCATATCTGTTAATCAGAGCTGGTAACTTGACTGTGACACTACTCAGCTCATGAAAGGAATGTACGATTGAAAGAGGCCATACCAACAGCAGCGTGTTGCCATCAAGGTCTAGCTGTCAGCAATGACAGCAATGACCACTGTGGCTTTCCAAACACCTGATAGCCTGTTCAGTGCCACAGTCCTCCTCCCTCTGATGATCACCTGGCTGGGGCACTTCAGAGTTCACAGTGTGAAAAAAGCAGATGGGTCCTGCAGTGCACATGTTCTTAATAGCAGTGGTAGCGTGAATTGAAAATTAGTGTTAAAGGAAAAAAAAATACTTTTGGCCATGGACACCGTCTGTAATCAAAAGAGGTTTAACCACAGTAGACTTCATGATAAATGCATCTGTCTCTTTCAGTTCCCTTTAAAGACTTTAGAGTTCTGAACTCACTTATTACTTCACAAAAATGTCACATCTCACTTATCGCACAGTCATATGACAAAGACTCTTGTCTTTGAGAACAAAGAGCTCTCAAAACAAATTGGCAGCACAGTGGTACAAAGGCCCAGATCATGAGAAAGCAACTTCACTTTTTGCATACAGTCACATCCATCATTAAGAAGTGGAATGTGTGTCATAGCTCCCAGACCTCATCTGCTGTAGATCAAGCCAAATTCACAGATGAGCAAAGGGACCAACAGAAAATGTACCATTAAAAACAGCAATAATTTTGAGAAATTTGTACATTTCTGTTGCTAAGGTGGTAAAATATTCACATAGTCCTAATAACTCAGTGCAAGGGAAATTGTCCATTCCGTACCACGCATAAAACAATAGATTGATAGATTGCATTCAGAAAAAAATCACAGTCTTTTTTGAAGAAAACATTTCATACTGTACTGAACAGAGATGGTAAAACTGTAGAAGAGACTGTAAAAGAACAGAGATAGCCAATGGCAGTCTGGGTTAAGGTGCTCTTCTGGATTAAAATGCTTAACGAGCAGTAATAAAATACTAATCTAAATTTAATAACTACAAAGCAGGTAGTTCCCTGGAAGAATAAATTAGAAAAAAATATTGTCCCCAATAGCACATAAAACATGTTTGTACTTCAATCTCCTTAAAGATTAAAGGGAATCAGTTCTGCAAAAAGATACTGAGTAATGAATTTCCATTAACACAAGGTCTGCCTGTTCCTTCTGTGAAAAAATGTCATGTGGTAGAAATGTCAACATTTTTATGCGGAACAAATCTTTAGGTACTGTAGGTGGCTTGACTTATCTGAGGTAGGAGTAAAAAGTTAGAAGTATAGATAACTGCAGAAGAAGTCTGATATAGATACGATGCTGTAGGTACAAGATACGACATGACTCCTTTGATCTATCGGGGAGAATAAAATCTGATTTGTTTGCAGAACACATGATTAAACTGTAAGAGTAGCCAATGACCTCACAGTTGCATCCCTATCCAGAATTGCCCTTGACCAGCAGCTCAATTTGGAGGTACACCTCCTAACAGACACCTCCTAGATGACAGCATCTGGATATGACTGAAGTATTGTTTGAATATCTTTGGAATCAAATGGTTACTGTGGTTAATTTGCAACAACTGAGTATTTCCATGTCTTCTCAAGATCTTCTTTAAATTGTCATCTATGAAGTATCAAGTGGGGAGCTGTGTCAGCATGAGTAGGCTGCAAAGGAACAAGTAAAGGCTTATTCCACACTGAAAAGAGAAGAAAAGAAACACAACATACCTCAATAATGTTGAGTCAAATGTTCCTCTTGTTGAAAATCAGGATACCCAACTCTCGGAGAGATCTGTTCTCAATCGGAAATCTGAAGCAAGAACTATGATTTTGAGTTGTATTAAAATATAATTTTATCACCTAAAAAAATAATTACTGTTTTATATGTATTACTGCCAATGCCAATTAACTTTTCTATTGCATTAACGTACCTACTGTATAGTGGACAGGTAATGTGCTCTGTTTAATCCAAATACAGGTTTACGTTGAATACAGCAGTGACTGGTGACATCGCTAGAGCAGAAGAAGATACACGAAATTAAATATAGCTTATTTTAATTTCTTTACACAAACTGGATTAATCAGTGTGCTTAACTGAGTTGCTTATTAGTATTACCAATTTTTATTAAATATGTCACATTTCTAAAGATTATCAAAGGTGATACTGAACTCAGCTCAGATAAGAGTTCAATTAGACTTTATTGACAGAAAAACAAAAACAAGAAAAAATTAACTTGTATTTACACCACCCCCCCCCCAAAAAAAAAAGGTATTCATAGTTGAAACACCAAACTTAAACAGTTCATAATTTTGCGCAATATGTTCTTGAAGCACGGAAAGTTTTCAAAAGGGTGTAATTCTCTGTGATTCCTTATGTTTATGCTGAACATGATAACCCACCATGTTTCACAAGTATTTAGCCGTAACAGGGGCCATGAAGTCCAGTCTATGTATCTCTAGCTATTTGGTGCTGTGTAGCTTTGTTGTAAAATGACTTTTATGTCTCTGACAAGCTGCAATTGTAACGAACAGTTCTTTCCGGACCCTATGAGGACGACACAGTCCGACGGAGTGGGGAAACACTGGGGAAACGTCATGCAGGAAAACGAGGTTGAAGACAGGGGGGCGTGTCCAAGGTGCGCTGGTGCACGGGGGAGGTGTGGCCGAGGCGAACAATCCCAAAGAGTAATCCATAGAGTATCCAAAACACGAAGGTAAGTCCAAAACCAGGAGATCCATCAAAACACGACGTTAAAACCACGAAGGCCGGGTCGGAACCGGCGGACATGGAACGGGAACAGAGGTTAAAACCTTAACGGGACCAGGCGCTTCCAGGTCCCGGACTCGCACGATACGGAAATCAGATGCAGAGCCCGGATGAGCGTCAGCGCCTGGCTTTTAAGGGGGAACGGGAATAGGGATCAGGTGCAAACAATAGGAGGGAACGAAGAAGAGCTGGAGCTCCCTTAAGAGGAGGGGTTAGCGATCGTGACAGCAATAATATTGGAATGAAGGCTGGGTTGCAATGTGCTTCCTTTTAGCCTCGGCAGTGAGATTATCATGCTCAGCAAGATCCGTTTGGAGCCTGAGCTATTGTAGATCTCCAGGCCAGACTTTCACAGCTCCTATCCTGTCTACTTAGAAACATAGAACATAGAATACAGGATTTCTTAACACGACACAACTATTCAGTTGTTCATGATGTATAAACAATAACTCATACTATAAATACTGAAATTCCAAATATCAACTTAAAAAAGTAAAAAACTATGTAGTCATTCATCATTTTTATATCTCATTATATTGTGTCTAATTATAAACACCTGAAGTTTGAAATGTCCATGCTTTTAAACAGAAAATTCATTTCTGATTTGGTGAATGTGTCCATTCAAATAGGCCTTTTGATTGTGTTTAACCAACAAAAGTCAGTCCTCATGGGAAAGCTGATATAAACCGTGTGCCAATGATATTTTCTAAACCTGTTGTGAAATTTATTTAGAAAACCTAGTATAGTATCTCTAAGTATTTCTGGCAATAGCCCAGGATCTAAGAGATAGAAAGAAACTTCAAAGCAATTCTTAGCAGAAGTCAGTGTCAAGCATTTATTACTTTGATGTACAGTATATAGTTGTTCAGTGACAGAGGGCGGTAAGTTCTGTGTTGAAGTTATTGAATTCAATAAAGAAATACTGTTTATCATCGTAAGTTATTTATTGATTCATTTATCTTTTGAGAAAACACCTGAATAGACTGCAGATGAGAAGCTTTAAAATTGTCCCTTAGAAAATAATTTTGTTTTATCATTATTCCTCCATGTTAGTGTATGTGCAGAGCATTTAGACTATTAAGCAATTCACTAAGTAACATTTAAAGCGATTCAGAATACAACCCTTGGAACTTGAGCTTACACAATCTTATCAGTATTTTAAGCAAATGTAATTTGATTATACAGCTTTCTAAGTTGGAATCATACATTTTGCTAATAAAATCATAAACCTGTTAATGGCATTTTGTTTTCAGCTACAGTAGGTGTGAGAGATACAGTAAGAGAGATTGTTTTTGTGAATTATATCCTGGCAGAGATCTTTATAGCACACCTTGTATGAAAAGAGGAAGATTTTCAGAGCCAATCTCAGGACACAAATATTTTTTTTTCTCCTCATTAACCTATGCATTTCTAATTAAATTATTATTCATTATTGTTTAGATCTCCAAACAATTTGTGTTTATATGTTATGTTATGTATTGATAGACATGGATATTTCTTAGCAAGTCAGGAAAAATATATCACCGAAACCAGAAGAAACATTTCAGTATGGTGATGTGAGGGCTGGTCATTCATTTACTGAAATGATCTGAAATTGAAACAGTAAATTTCTGGAGTGCTTTAGGAACTGTTAGTGATCAATCAAACACAACAATTTACAGTTTACAGTACATGGAATCTGAATACTATGTGGAGCAATATACTACAGTATGTGGAATCTTTTTTGCATGTTTTGTTTCCTTACTGTGGAAAAGGTATATCATTGTACAGTATAAGAGTGTTATTTGGAGGTCTACCTGTTGTCCTCTATTTTTATTGAAGATTCAGCTTTAGTGAAGAAAAGTTAACTCCAAAGTGAGCTACTCATGTTTACGGGAGAACCATTCTTGAAAGATAGTGTATGTAATGGCCGTAATACCTACGACAGAGCTAAGCAGATACAACATGATTTAATGTGTTCATATGGAAAATTTGGGAAAAGTGCCATCTATAAAAATACCACAAAACTTGTATTTCTGAATGTTTTCTGAATGTCACACTTATTTTAATGTTTTATACACAGTACATCTAAATAAGAATGTCAGGTGTTTGCATATAGTATTAGAAATCAATAATTAAGATTAAAATTGGCAATGAAATAAAGTGTTGAACTTTTTTCACATTTTGTAAAAATATTAATTGACAATACATTTTCAAATATATGATTAGTCTGACTATCATAAAATAAGTAAAAGACAAAATTATAAAATATCAAAAAGGGTAAAATATAATTTAAAATATTTTACTAACTAAACCATCAACAATTAATAACAATGTAACTGTTCATAAAAATTAAATGGTTTACCGGAATAGGGTGGCACACTGGTTAGCATGCTTTTGTATCTTTGTCATAAATTCAACAGTAACACTAGATGGCTCAGTGGCTTTCAAAATTAAATAATGCATGCAAAAATTTGAACAAGAAAGATGACTATCTATCCATTCATTTCTAATGGTGGCACAGAGGTTAGCATTGCTATCTTCCAGTGCTGTGGTTCAATACCTGGAGTACTGTATGTGTGGAGTTCATAAAACTGCACATTCATAAAAATTGCACTTCTCTCTGGGTTCACATGGGTTTTCTCCAGGTGATCTGATTTCCTCAAGTTTATTCCTCAGTTTGCAGAGTGAGCAGAACCCCTGATATACATGACTAGGCAGTCCACCCCGAAGGTGGTTGCATTGTAACAGTGTGGAATTTCTGGCTGCCTTTTTGCCGGCAGAGGTTCGATACCTCAGGTTGAGGTAAAGAACCAATGTGCAGTCACTTTGAGTTGCGTTCTTTCAGCCCACAGGAAATACTGAATAGCGAGAAGCGAGAAGGAAAAAGGGCTTCTGTAGCCTTTCAGCTGGTGCCGTAGATCACCTGAGAATGTAATATAGGGTTTCTAATGATGACACCAGGTGGTGGGGATATACATTCTCATCTGGAATTAGATAGAGAGGGAGCAGTTAGAGGGCCCTCTAGTGGTGCACCACACATCCTTCCCCCCAGGTTAGAGTGGCGATTCTATAGCCCACTTTACGACCAGACATTCCTATTCGACCACGGTTTATTTTTGTTCTCTCGGGAGTAGTTTCCTGCTCAGGATGCTCCACTACATCAAATTCCTGAGACAGAACGCTGTCCAATTCCCTTCTCTGAGGTGTGGGTCAGTAGGAGGAACAGCTTCCCGAATCCTGCATCATAAGAACGGGCTCCTGACAGCGGGCATCTTTCAGGTCAATGAAGACTTTGGCTGATTCTGGGGTCCAGTGTACAATCTTTGGAGCAGAGGTAAACGTCAGGCCATTCAGCAAGCTGGGGAATAGAATGCTGATAATAATAAAGTAAGCCCAGGAATGATTTTACTTGTGTCTTTGTTGTGGGGACCGGCCAGTCTTGGATATCCTGGACTTTATCTAGTTGAGGCCATATTTGTCCTTCACCCACCTTTTCTTTACTTTTCATCTCTGGTATTTGTAATATATACACAGACCTACACTGCTTATTTATGTAAAATGTACATTTTTTTAAAGAGCTCATTTCTAAAACAATGTAGATTAAGCCTTATTGGTTTTGAACTAATCGAGTTGTGGCTGTCGCCAAGCTTTTTACTCAAGGCTCCTCCGTTTCCTGCAGCGGGTCATCCCCATCTTCCTCTCAAGACCTCGAGACTTGAGAGGGCTGGGGATGTTTTTTCATAACAGTCTGTAATTCTGTTGACCAGTAAGATACAAACCTTAACGAAGAGTCAGATAAAGTTTAAGCGAGGTGTTGAAAACCCCCCTTTTGTCACCGACATCCAAAGGGACTAACCGTGGGGAGCAGGAGAGCGGAAAAAGACCCATATGCGTAGCGGCGAGACGGGAAAAAGGCCCGGGCTCATTAGTGCAAAGAGTTCAGGAATGCCGTATAGAAACCTATGCCCTCAGGGAGAGGACGTGGGGCGCCCTGGTGCTAGGCGGGTCTCAGGACATCCGAACGTCAATGCTGAGCGAGGACAGAGTGCAAGACCCATAAATATATAGCCCAAGGGAAAGAGAGGGACCGGAAGGACAGCAGACCGGAAACTAGGGACAGGACAGAGAAGGAGCGCGTGACACCTTTTCAGACAGTAAATGGGTTGATATGATCAACAAATTAAGTTGCATTTATTTTCTGTTACTCAGTGTAATGTCTGTAATCAGTCATTCACCAACATGAGGACAATGATTTTGCCTGCTAACAGACAAGCCTCCCTATCCAGAGAAGTGGTGCTCTATGTGGCAGCGGAGGTGTCATCCTTGCGCTCGCAAAATTTGGATTATTTCACAAGTGTGACTCCTCCACAGAAGACAAGCAGTGTCGCCAGGTCCACAGAAAAAAACTGCATGTTTTTCTTACTCTTTTTTTTTGGAGTGTATATTCTTTTTCTTTATACAGTCTACTCACAACGTATGCAGGTGTTAGAATTTAAGTAGCACTCAAAACCAAATTTGCACATAGTTCAATTTTACTCTATAACCCTTTTACCCTTTTACTCTACAACTCTATAAGATCACAGTGCTGATGCTGGGATATTGGGTCACTGAGTCAGTGAGTGGGAGGGATGGGGGTAGGCTTCATGGGAGATGACTATACTGTATACTGTAGGCTCAATAAATAGCTCTAATAGGTTTGTTTGTCAATTTTTTAAATAAAGTATTTATTTTATTATTATCCAGACTGGACCTCTTTAATATAAATACGCTTTATTAATATCAGGGTTTTCAGCAGCCTTTTCAATATTTAACTAAGGTTTATGTTAATGCTGCTTCACTGAGATGTCAGGTCCAGCTCTTTGTTGTGGAGAGCCACACTGTGTCTCACAATGGGTTCAGCTTGGAGCATGCTTGACATGGAGTTTACATGTTCTCCTCATGTCCACATGGGTAAACTGGGGTGCAAGCTGAAATAAATATAACTATGGTACAACTATGACTATTAATGTAATTATACTAGCTTTTGTGTAGAATAATAATTTGAATGACACAGTAAAATGTTTTATTTTGGATATACTGTACACACAATAAATGCAGGATATAGAGATCAGACAGCCATGATCTCAGCTCTGTCTTACATTTAGGGTTTTACATTTACATTTTAAGATTTCTCAATTAACATCATAAACCATTTTTGTTTTGTCAGAAATGTTGACTAGTTTTTGTTGTATTTGTTGTATATGTGTGTTATAGAGCTCACGCTCATTTTATTTTTTTTAGATGAGGCCATTCAGAATGTGGGGCAGAAATCTTTCCTGTGACAAACTCGCCGCAGCAGACTACAATATCATTCAGGACACCAAACTTACCTTTTCACTGGCTGAAGATGATTAATAGGTGGCACTTGTAGTGTCTTAGATGTTAGTGAAACAATTGCTTCATTTACAGTAAGTTTCCCTATTGTACTTCTTTAAATTAACTTAATATGGAATATTAATATGGAATCATGTAACTAAAGGATAGTTTTGATCACTAAAAATAAAACTAACCAAAGTTAACATCTCTGAATGTCATTAACAATATTAATTAATGATTAATAAATGAAAAATAATATACACAGATAGCTGTAAACAGTAGCTAAACATTAAAAAACAAGTTATACAACAGTATTCCAACTTCTACATATAGCTGTACATTTTCTACAGCAATGTCTTTAACTCAGTCACTTGTTGTGATTGTTTTGGAAATATTTAATGTGCTTGTTTTAACTGCTCTTTAACTACATTTGTTGTAAATAAAAATCAAAAGCGAATGAGAATGATGCATTGGTGACTCAGTGGTGGAATTCTCACCTTTCATGTGAAAGGGTCATCGGTTAAGCCCAGCCAAAATGCTAGTTTTACTTTCAACAAAGTATCCCTTGAGCATAATAAAGACTTCCTCTAATAATACAATAATATGTAAACTTTATTCACATTTATTTTATTTTTACAGTATGTTAAATATTCAAATAATATTAAGAGTTTGAAAAACTCACCCTATGATGCACCTGGACATCAGTGATGTTATCTAGGGTCACACGGTTTTCATGGTCTCTCAAAATCAGAAACTCTCGCCCAGGTGACCCAGCCAAGGTTGATCAAGCCCTGGCTTGACGGTGACTTTGATACCCACGGATCACTCCTCTTGATCCATAGCCATCCTGAGGTTCTTTTTGCAACCACTATATTAGTTTGTTTTGACTTTCCTCTTCCTCATCACTGTATTGTCCAAAGGACTGTAGGCTCTACAGAGTGATTGGCCACCAAATCCTCTGCAGCCCACCTCAATGGACTCACACTGTGCTCCTCCACACATTCAAATGGGACTGGTTAACCAATTCTTCATACTTGGCTCTCTTCCTTTCATTGGCCTCCTCCATCCAGTCTTCCCAGGGAACTGTTAGCTCTAGCATGACCAACTGCAATCATAAGCTTAAAGTAATGACAAAAATTAACATCCAGACCAACAGTTTCCAGGATGCTGAGAAAGAGCAAGGGAATTTAACAACACCTTTTCATCACTTCTCAAAATATTGCAAAATTGCAAGCAATGATCAATATCCTCTAAACATGACCATTAAGTTGGTTTCCAATGCAGTGAAACTATTTAGTTATACCAGCACTTTAGTGACATCTGCACATGGATTAATATAAATGTACACATTTATTCCAGTGGAATCAAAACAAAATACTATGGATTATATGTCACACAACACAAGGTCATCACAAGATAAATCACAAATCTGAGCTTTTCAGACCTGCATTTTGTAACTAGATACATCAGTATAAAGCAAATGACCTTTTAATAGGAATATTCATCTTGGTTTATAGTTTTAAGAAGCACCAAAGTACAGTATATCAATAATTAATCAGTTCTCCAGCAAAATGCAAGCGCAAAAGAAAAAAATCACTAAAATATATAAAGATCATTTTCTCTTACCTTGAAAAAGGTGTTTTCAATGTACTCTTTTACAATTTAAATAAGATAAGATTTTATTGTCCCCTGAGGGAATTTTTTTATGGACACACAGCACTCTGGTACATTTAAATAGAATACAAACAAAAAAAAAAGAAGAAAAGAAAAACATTACACGTTATTCTATTACAAAAGATAAAAAAACAGTATAACACATAACAACATGTAACATTTATAACACATCACAAAAACATATTGCAATCAAGTGGGTTGTAAGAGTCAAAATTGTGTTTATCCTTGACATTTACGTTGACAGCTTTAATGGATAGCGGAACAAAGGAAATTTTGTAAATAGAACGCAATCATAAATTTATTATTTTCATTATTTTTACTTTATCATTTATTTTACATTTTGTGAAAGGCTTAGAAATCCAACCCGATTCCCTGCCTTCGTTAAAAAAACATGCAGAGTTTTTTAAACCACTTTCACATTTTTATCTAAGGTAGTAGACATTTTAGAAAAGACAATTTTAAATCCTGGTTGTTCCTGTTGTTATTCTGGAAATTTATTTCTATTGTGTGTACTAATATATATATATAAAAATGTGAAGGTTCAAACTGGATGTCCAAGGGGTTCTCTTGCATTCAAGACCCTAACCAGGCCTGTACTTTCCAAAATCATTCCAAATATTAAAGGGTATATCCATTCCAGGATTTTGACTTTCATTTGAGGGAGGTATGGATGAGGTTTAATATGTATGCTATATTGTCATTTTTATTTAATGTACATATCACTGTATGTTAAATATTCACTTTACTTTCACAATCTCTTAAACCCATAGCAACTACTACTGTATGTACTGGGGACATATCAAGTATTAAACTTAGGAGACATTTACTTCAGCCCCACCTCCTACCCCTTGACAGACAAAGAAAGCAATTTGGAGACATTAAATATCCAGTCATTGCAAAGGAAACAGTGTGACAGATTAATGCATTTACAAGATAATCCAAAGGTATGAACTGCAGCAGCCATGAGTCCTGGTGCCACAAGGAATAAAAATAAAGCTTTGTTCCCTCCTATTGGACACAGAATAAATTGCTTTAATTAGAATTCCTAACCATAACAAGTTATGTCAATTTTAACTGATGTAATCATCATGAAGTTTAAGAAAAATGAAACCTCTTCTTAAAATATTTGTTATCCCATTAAAATATTTTTCATAAACCACTTTAGATTTAAAATAAAATTAGAAGTGTGGAGGCATCAACATAATCAATTTAAAGATCAAATAGTGTCATAATAATTGTAATACAGCATTCATAACATAATAATATAGCAACATCACTGACGCCACACCCCGAAAAATAAGACACTGTAACTCTGGAATGAAATGCGGTAGGAATCATTGTTTGTGCCATGTGTAGTGCAGGAAAAACTTTATGTGCTGGATGGGGCCACTTTGCAGAGCTGCCCTTGTGTTCAATTCTTGGGGTGCAATCTGTGTGTAGTTTGCACATTCTTGCCATGTTCATGTGGCTTTCCTCACAAAGTTAAAAACTATCCCAGTAAGTTAATTAGCTTCTGGGAAAAGTGGAGTGTGAGTGTGTGCTACTGTAAGTTTGTATCTGTCTGTGTCCTGTGATGGACCAAAGTGGTAAATGAAAGCAAAAGAAAAGGGAAAGTGAGATATTCTTTTTATTGTTAGACAGTTAACAGCTTCTCCTTCGATTTTTCTATGTCACCATGGAAGCCTCACATTTCCCCCAGAGATATAGTTAACTTCCTACCAGTATGTCTCCAAAATGCCGGGTGAGGAAACAGTGACTGCTACAATATTGTAAAACAAAAAAATCATCAAAAATCAGGACAAGCACTCAAAGTTGGAAACAAACCTCTTTCTGATCCTGCTACTGTATACACAAAGGGTGTAGAAAGTATTGACCCAACTGGAAAACTCCATAAACTCATGTTATTTTCAATTTGATCCATGCAACATCCTCTATAATATCAATGTGTTTACCAGTTTAAAGCTAAAAATTAATTAAAAATAAAAGCCCTAAAAAATCTTTATTAGAAATGATTCACCTCCTTTCACACCCTTAGAATTTACATTTATTATGCCCTACTTCAACCAGTTGCCTTCAGAATTTGCTCAATATGTTGATAGTTATCCACCTGTGAGCAAGTAAAGTGGTTAACCATTCAGATTGCACACACAGTGTCTTTGTAAGGTTAAATACCCCCACCCGTGTGTATTCCCACTGTCAGAGTTGTGGACAGACACGAATCAGGTGAGGGGATATAAAAAGACATTGACTAGTTCATGGAGCACTGTTAAATCAATATTCAGGAAGTAGAAGACAAAACATCAGCCAGGCAAGAAGGACATAGGTCAGAGAAGCAGTCAAGAGGCCAAAAACGAGCCTCAAAAACCTACAATGTCTCACAACTGACAAACTGTAAGCAAGTCAACAATATCTCAGGCAGTCCACAAATCTGGGCTGTATGGTAGAGTGGCGAGGAGTTAGTCATTTTGGAAAAAATTTGTATGCACCATCATTACTTCCAAGCATGGCGGTGACAACACAATGTTAAGGATCTGTTTCTCATCAGTAGGGATGCTCGTCAAAACTGAATGGGAAATGGATAGTACAAGGGTTGCAAGCTAGCATTGCTGCCTCAGACAGCCGGGGCCTTGAATTCAATTCCTGGGGTGCTATATGCATGGTGTTTTGTACTTCCAAAGACATGCTGGCAGGTTAACTGGCTTATGGGAAACTTGGCTCTGGAGTAAGTATCTGTGTTTGTGTCT
This sequence comes from Lepisosteus oculatus, assembly GCF_040954835.1. NCBI lineage: Eukaryota > Metazoa > Chordata > Actinopteri > Semionotiformes > Lepisosteidae > Lepisosteus > Lepisosteus oculatus. The sequence goes on from NC_090713.1 coordinate 11,201,131, forward strand.
GCATGTGATCTCTGAAGGACTATTGTCCCATACAGGATGATTCCTACCTTGCTCCCAATGCTTCCTGGGATAAGTTTTTAGTTAATGACCTAAAACTGGGAAGAAGCTTTACCTTTCAGAAGGAAAATGCCTTAAAAGACAACAGGAAAACACTAGAATGATTTAAGAATAAGAAAGTGAATGTCTTTGAGTGACGTAGAGTCTTCAAAAGACTTGAGCAGACTCATGAAAATTGGTGGCAAGAATTGAATATTGCAGCTGATTAACTTGACAGAGCTAAAGTAAGTTAATAATAAGAATGTGCATTATTTCATTCTTCAAAACCTCTTCCATGGAATAAGGTAACACTTTTCAATCATGTCTCTCCATGCGCCTTTAGTTGGCTTCTGATTTATTCTGGGAACAGGTATAGGTGACATAAACTAAAAACCTACAATTTACCTACAATACTATTTCTGTTAATTAGATGTCATTAGCACCAACATGAAAGAATAGACTGTCTGATGGAGTGGCTGTTCAATGTGTACTGTATGTATTGCAATGTATAAATAGGGGACAAAGTCGATAGACAAATATTCACAATACTAGTGGATTTTGTGAGTGCTATTTATTAATTTTACATTTATAAAATAAATGTTCCATTTTGTAATGTTCTATTAAAAACAGGAACAGGAAATACCAAGAAAACCATGTACTTTACCACAGTCTTTAATGAGGCACGTGGGCCAAATACCTGGACATTGTTGCACACTGAGTCATAAAGAACTCGAAGCAGGTCTTCCAAATGAGCCCGAAGGGCTCCGAGTCCAAGATGGGCGAGGCAGAAGAGTAGTCGATAGTTCCAGGTCAGGTGGTCGAGTCCAGGTAGCGAAAACAGAGAGGCAAACAAATCAGAGAGGGGCGAGACGAAAGGGAAGTCGAAAGGGTCCGAGGCGAGAAGAGTCTTCATTGTAGTGGTCAAAGGCAGAGGAGAGCTCAGGAGGCGGAAGAATTCCTAATACTGGTCGAGGACTAGGAGGGTTTAAATAGTGAAGGAAGAGGAGATTGAATAATGAGCATCAATTGATGCCAGTTGTGCTTCCAACGGACATCCAAAACTACATTTTCTAACATCCCACACGAGTTAAAGAATTCTGTGAATTTGCAAATTGAAATATTAAAATTACTACATAAAGACATATGATCATTAGACTAAGAAAAGCACAGATTAAATGACGCTGCGCACTGTCCAAAACTGTGGTATGCTTATTGTTAAAGTGAAATCTGATGTTCTTTCTAGATGACTGCTTCTGTAATGCACGCATTCTTTCTGGCAAAAATGGCTTCTACATGGCTGGAAGTGGAAACCCACCAGTATGCTTATGTTGAAGCTCCTCTATACATTGAAACATCTTAGTGACCATGTTTAAGTATTGAGCGAGTGTTGCGTGGGTTTGAATGATAAGTCCTTTCATTGTTGCTACCACAGCTGTTCACCCAATTAAAAGAACATAGTAACATGCACTTTGGCAATGTTGCACTGTGGCTATCTGAAACACACAGCTGCAGCTGTGTCCTGATTTTCAGTGGCTGGCAAGAATGTCAGAGTGGAGGATGAAAGCTCACCAGAGAAAGCTAAGAGAGAGGAGAAATGGCGAATGGAATCTAGTTCTTTTGATAGCATTAGTTATCTGCATAGTAATGGAGCTATAAAGGTACTGGATGGGCTTTGGTGTTTCTGGGAGATAATAATAATAATAATTATAATGATAATAATAATTGCTTACACTTACATAGCGCTTTTCAGCTATCAGTGGAGAGGAGAGCAGAGAGTAATGAAGCCAATTCATAGATGGGGAGATGTCAGGATCCAGGTCAGGAGTTTCAGGTGTTTAGCTTTCTGGTTTCTGGCAGATGAAAACAGGAAACACCCAGACAATAGAATCAAGAGTCCTCTATAATTCTAGGGGGTATGTTTGAATTAACTTTCCTCCATTTTACTCGTTATACTGTAGCTATGACATACAGATGCAGCCATTCAAAGTGCGTGGTACAGACACGTACCGGAGGTAATTGGTTACGGCGTCGCGCATTGTGATGCACGATAACGCGCGGTACCGCGGTACGTGATTGGTTGACCGACAGGGGCACTCGTGGTCCATTGGTCTGTCGTAGAAAGATTTACAGTAAACGTCTTTACTGTGCCCGTTTTAGTATTGAATATTTATATGGAATTTTACCACTGAAGGAAAATCTTAGTAGCTGAGCATAAAAAGAATAGGAGCATACTGTAACGCGTGTGAAGGCCATAAACTATTTTAATTTTGGAACTTAAACATACAGTATATGGCTGGTCTTGGTACTGTTGTAACAGAAGAAATAAGGTTCTTGATCCCGAGATGAAGTAAAACAGATGAGTTTATTGCATGCAAGGAACAATAAAGCCGAAGTCTTGTTTCCCGCAAGAAACAACAAAACCGAAGTATTGTTCAACGTACTGTTACAAACTTTTGGGTTATATAGTGTTTTCTTCTCCGTTTCTGACGTCACTCGGTCTGATGGTAAAGAGGGGGGTTCATGGTATTTGGCCAGTTTACGATGTTCTGGGCAAATGGTCAGTTTAACATTACACCCAGGGGGGTTCCTGGCTTGCATCTGCAATCCTTATCTGTTAACCCCCATTCCTGCCATAAACCCCAGCTTGTGACTTAGAAGTCTAAACCCCCTACAGAAAGGATTAAATTCAAACCCCCGTCTTCACATCTTTCTTCATTCCCCCCTTATAAAATATGGCATACATCAGTGTAGCCTATTTTTATACATACAATGTCAGGGCAGATCTTTCCTTTCTTGGCGAACAGGTTTGTATTGCCATGTCATTGTACGTTCCACGGTTATAGCAAGATGTGATACATGTTTTTGTGAATGTGATGATTACAATTATACATATAAACAATACTACTCCTACAGATAAACACTATAAAAAGGTTCCACCCCAGGCCCCAAACACAGACTTTACCCAAGACCCAATTCCCCAATTTTCAGTATAATAGTCCTGATATTTCTGTCCCTCATTGTAAATGTGTTGGTCCAGATCTGAGATGTGCTCAGAATTATCAGGAATATATGTGCAGCATTCAGTGCCAATTACTGCACAAGTTCCTCCTTGGGCCGCCAGTACATAATCTAAAGCTAGTCGGTTCTGCATGGCCACTGTTCTGAGGGCTACCATCTCATCATTAACAGCCTTCAGACTAGATGAGGTAGAATTTGCTAATTCTTCTAAAGTCGAGGCCATTTGAATTAACTCTCGACTCAGAAAGTTCATGCCGGCTTGTGGAAATATTATACCTAAATAATATTCCCAATCAGCCAATTTTCTTTGTGGTCTGTGGTTAGGTCCGAAGGGGCTGTGGATTTGAACACGGATATGAGGAACCACATATCCTAAATAACATGAGCCAGACCACTGGGCTGGCAACCATGGGTAGGCTCGTTTTCCACAAATCAAATATGTTCCGTTTGGCGCTCCCCATGCCTCTGAAAATAAGAAGCTTATACCGAATTGTGGGGTGTGCCGATCCCATCCTGGAATTTGGAATGTAGAGGTGGATATATTTGCAGCGATGGTAAGGTTGCAACGACTCCATCCAACCAAGTGCAGACCAATTAGTGTGCTGAAAACATATGTTTCCCTCACGTTCCTTATTGAGAGTCAGGTATGGTGGTGTATGGCTTCTGTTATATTTAGGAGCGTAAGAGCCTGTGAAACTCGTGGGCTCTAAGCCTCGCTCCTGTAGATATTGTAATGTTGTGCAGGTTAAAGTCTTTTTATGGCAACCCCCCATAGTTTGTCATATTAAAATCTCCTAAATTATCCCTCCAAATGATCATGCCTATGACTTCCTCGAGACGCCAAGGAATGGCTCCCATAGGAAGTCCTCCCTGTACATATTTGGGTAATGCAGCACACACCCAGCAGGCACTTTGGTTGGTTTTCTTAGCTGTCAGATAGGAGAGGCCTAAAAAGGAATTAATTCCATGTTCTCCTTTGTGGGAGAGATGATCATTAATTCCTGCAGAACATAGTCCTACAGCAACAATTATTGTTATAAACAGAAATGATTTCATTCTGAGTCTGTAAATGGGGATGAGGCTCGTCGGCAGTGTGGCGCGTGGATCCAGCGATCTTTTCCTTCCACTCGAACCGCAGACTCGGTTGTCAACAGGATCTGGTAGGGTCCGTCCCACCTGGGCTGGAGAACCTGTGAAGGAAATTTCCTGATCCACACCCACTCTCCTGGGATGAGGTTGTGCCCTCCTTCAGGTGGTGGTCCCCACGCCTCCAGGACGTGCTCGCGGGCTCCTTGGGTGGCCTCTGTCAGCAACTTGCAATAATACAAAGGAATGGTTGATCCATCTGAGGAAACCCCAGTCTCAGCACCTGTAAGAGAACTTGCAGTGTGGCGCGTGGATCCAGCGATCTTTTCCTTCCACTCGAACCGCAGACTCGGTTGTCAACAGGATCTGGTAGGGTCCGTCCCACCTGGGCTGGAGAACCTGTGAAGGAAATTTCCTGATCCACACCCACTCTCCTGGGATGAGGTTGTGCCCTCCTTCAGGTGGTAGTCCCCACGCCTCCAGGACCTGCTCACGGGCTCCTTGGGTGGCCTCTGTCAGCAACTTGCAATAATACAAAGGAATGGTTGATCCATCTGAGGAAACCCCAGTCTCAGCACCTGTAAGAGAACTTGTTTCAAATTATTAAAGGCGGCTTTTGCTGCGGGAACCAAGGCAATCTTTCCTTGTACTGCACTCCCCCCTTAAGCAGATCTGTTAAGAGTTGTGCTCACCCTGTAAAAAACATTGCACCCAGGCCCTGTTAAAATTTCACAATGCTAGACACAAAAGGGCCTTATCATAACTGCTTCTATTAGACACTCTAAAGCTGAAGCAACTCAGACTTGTGGGTTTCCTCGTCAGGGGAAGCACTCAGAATACCATCAACATACTGAGTGATCACAGCCAGTTGAAGCCACCTGATACCCTGTTCTGCATAGTCATTCTTTGTAATGCATAATATTCCAACCCAATAGATCTGGAATAAAACCACCCATTAAAATCTGGTACTCAGCAAGTAAAACTTGCTGTCCCAATACTTCTGTGGCCTCCTGCCATCTTCCCATATACATTGCTCTATAGTACACTGTTGAACAGAGGAGTGAAACAAGCAGGACAGTAGTGCTCCAGTATCCCCTAACAGAGAAACCAACACTCCATTAACAGTACATTTTTATCCACTGGACTGGGACAGACTTAGGGAGGCTACAAGGGATTTACAGGATCTAATCGTTAGGTAAACAGATTTTCTCACAAGACGTTATTCTCCCCAGTCTCGATTCTAAACCTACAGCGTTTCAGCATGTCTGGTTTCGAGACATTCGAATAAAACCAAATTGTTTCCATTATTGCAACTAATTGTATAAAAATACAAAAACTGTTTAACTACTTTTACGTCCACCTGTACTGTACTTATACGTTTCAGACGCTCTTATATTTTCCAATCTCCTTAAGTTGATTTTCGTCAAGTCTCTTTAGTTACGTCTCTAGCCAGTCCCGCTGGCTAAACACACTCACACCGTCATTTAGTAGACCAAAACTCACAGTTACACACATACATGCCGGCACACAAATTCATAAAACACACATACACATCGAGAATATATTTTTCTCTTCGTAATACAATGTGCTGTATTCTTGTTTTACTTCTACATGAATCCTTTTAATTCCTGAAGCGCACTCCAGGTTCGCTGCATTTCTAATTTCGGGTGCGGTACTTTAGCCCACCGGTCAATATCTTACGGTTTTGGATTTGATCGTATGGGGGAAATCAGGGAAGGTAGGTGCGGTTGCAGACCCCCTCGACGGGGTGCGAGACAGTGTTAGAGTGGCGCTGTCATCAACGGCGCCAGCCCCTGCTACATCAAGTCCTTTCCCACTTCGAGTGAGAGTACAGATCTGCGGGCGCCCTCCCTCTAACAGGGGAGACCCTGATCCGTCTTTATCACACTCATACCAAGTGTTATCCCAATCAGACCCCCCTTCTCCATATGGCCACTGAGGGAATTGATCCCAATTATTTTCGTTTCCTGCCTGTTTGTTCCCCTGTGGGAGAGCAGGATATAACTTAGTCGCTGGCTGCAGCACATTAACCAGTGCAGCGTGACCAGGAGTTAATTCCTTCTTTAGTTTCTCATTCTCCTGTACTGCCTCTTTTAGCTTTTTTTTCTATACTCTTTCGTAGCGAGTAAAGTATCTTTTCTTCCGGGTTTTTGTTTTCCCCGTAAACACACTTTTAAATCACATCCCAATTTCTTTCTTTTTCCTCATGTATCTGCCACCACTGGTGCCGGCCGTGCACCAGGGTGGGAGCTACATGCTTGTGCTTTTGCCAATCAATACTCATATGCTTTCTTTACAGGCGTCTTCGCCCCAAATTCCCTCTGACAAACGCTTTTCCCATATTTTTCTCCTTCTTTTCCGTCAACTTACACTTTTCCGATATATAAACGGACCCTCCACCACTTTCTCAAACCATCAGTTAGCACACATGTTCGGTCTCTTTTACTTTTGTAGTGTGTGAGGTAACAGCTCATACAGTAAGGGGATGCTTTCACTTGAAAAACCTGTGCATTCCTGCACTCATTCAGCCAAGGGCGTCTGTTACCTCCAGATCTAAATGCCTCTCAGAGACTTTAGAGGACTTACACCACACTGTTCACAGGTAAGAAACGAGACCTCGAAAACCCCCTTTCTTGATCAGTAATTCACCATCCCCAGAACGCCAGCATCGCTGCTTTTGCCCCGGGGTGGACTTACGCACTGAGCTCAATCAGGGCGATTCTCGGGTCTCAACGTCCTTTAAATCCTGCTACTTAATGCTTTGCTCTTTTATTATGAGGTGTGTTTATGTTAGTGTCGTGCGTGTATATATGTATTTCACAAACAAGGAAAACACCAAAAACATACATACATATATATATCTCTTCTACTCCTGTTTCCTTTAAAACAAAAAAAAACACCACGCCACGCCAATCTGTGCACGATCAAGGCGTAGCTAATCTCAGGACCCCGGGCGCAATTAAGGCCCACACCAATCCTGGATTATACGTGCATTTAATGCACCACTCAGCTCCAGAACCCCGGGCGCAATTAAGGCCCACACCGATCCCGAGCCACAGAACCCCGGGTGCAATTAAGACCCACACCAGTCCTGAACTACGTGCATTTAATGCACCACTTGCTCTAGAACCCCGGGCGCAATTAAGGCCCACACCGATTCTGAGCCTCAGAACTCCGGGCGCAATTAAGGCCCAAACCAGTTCTGACCTTCAAAACTCCACGCGCAATTAAGGCATACACCAGCTTCGAACGCCTGTACACAATACCGCAGAACCCCTGCCAGACCAAATTCTGGGCTTACAGCAAACAACCCATTACATACACCGGTGCCTTCCCCGGGCCAGAGGAATTCAGAAACTCACGTTTACTCCGTCATCTCGGGCGATTCTCGCAGGGAGCAGAGATTTCCCAATCGGTCAGAGAGAGTCGGGACTTTTTTTTTTAAAAAGAGGAGTCCTTACCTCTTAGTAATGTGAGCGCTGACCGTCTCTCCTGCCGATGGGAAGTTCTGCGCCTTCTGGAGCATCCGCCGACTACGCCAAATTTGTTGTAACAGAAGAAATAAGGTTCTTGATCCCGAGATGAAGTAAAACAGATGAGTTTATTGCATGCAAGGAACAATAAAGCCGAAGTCTTGTTTCCCGCAAGAAACAACAAAACCGAAGTATTGTTCAACGTACTGTTACAAACTTTTTGGTTATATAGTGTTTTCTTCTCCGTTTCTGACGTCACTCGGTCTGATGGTAAAGAGGGGGGTTCATGGTATTTGGCCAGTTTACGATGTTCTGGGCAAATGGTCAGTTTAACATTACACCCAGGGGGGTTCCTAGCTTGCATCTGCAATCCTTATCAGTTAACCCCCTTTCCTGCCATAAACCCCAGCTTGTGACTTAGAAGTCTAAACCCCCTACAGAAAGGATTAAATTCAAACCCCCGTCTTCACATCTTTCTTCAGTACTTTAAAGAAAAAATACACACCAGTATTCCATTTCTCCCTAAACATTTTAAGCATCGAAGTCTTTAACTAACGAGATACCTGAGTCAACAAGCATACTTTTAGAATTTGATTAAAAGGGAATATAATATGGAATCGCTTATCTCAAGAAATTAATAACGATATAATTATATTCATGTTGCCAAAAAACTGCAACGGACATAAAAACTCCCTTGCTTTTAACAGAGCATTCCATAATTTCTAACTACGAAAATTATTTAAACTGCGACACTTATCATTCAACCAGAGCTCGAAATATCACAAGGATCCTCTAGAGCACAGCAAAGACTGTATTAAAAGAATCGCGTATCTAAAGAAATTAATAAGATATCATTATATTTGTGTACTGCGACAGGGCTGTGTAGGGCTGTTTCATCTCTCTCTTCATGTGACTCTATTCAAAAGCCATTTAGCAAAGAGGGGATGAGAAGAGTGACAAACTAATATACTTTAGATCTTTTTTTCTGAACCAGGGAAAATCTGATCATGTTTCTCTATAACAATAATAAAAAACATTGCCACACCCGGACTGTTAAACCAACGCATTAGCACGTCAAAGCCCATTGAGGAGCCGGGCCCAATAATTGTTTTGTCCCTTGATTTACTGATCTGCATTAATTACAGAAATCGAGTTCCTGCTCTTTGCAGATGACCTGGTCCTGCTGTCGCCCACAGAACAGAGGCTGCGGCAGAACCTGGCACTGCTGGAGCAGCACTGTCAGACCTGGGCGCTGACAGTCAATATGGACAAGACCAGAGTTATGGTTTTCCAGGATAAAAACAATAACAGCAATAGTGTTAAGCTGGGCAAACGATTTTTTTTTAGAAATACAAAATGAGATATAATGATGTGTTCCGGCTAAGACATTAACGAGTACAACCCCCCTGTCTGCGGGTATGCTGGCTGTGACGAATTAAACCGGTTTCACAGGTATTTTCAAAGTAGATGGGGGCGAGATTTCCAGCAAAAGACACCTCCCCCCTCCAAAGCCAAGGAAGTACAGTACTTACTAGTTAAGAAAGCTAGGCTCCTCAATGAAATCGCTTTAACATGCTAATGCGTTGGTGTAACAGTCCGGGCATGGCAAGCTTCTAATGTCAACTCGATTTGATTGGAAGACAATGATCATATTCTAACCCTAAATTAATTAATAGCAAACATGGTTTACATAAAAGACAGTTTTCCAAGAAAGTTTATAATAATACGATCTATAGTTGAAATCTGGGCCTAAATAAAAAGAAAAAGCATTTACAGAGAGCAATCACGCTGTGTTTATGTAGAAAAAGCGATTAGGTTTATGAGCAATCTAATTACTTATTCGTTTAAAATGCTATATAAAATAAAGTTTATTGTTAATTTGCATTAAATGCCTGATGAACTAGGGATTGGACAGTTTCCAAATGCTTGTTCAATCAATGAAAATGTTCAAATAAATGTGCAAAAGAAATAAACAAAAGAATCATTTATTTCTTTATCATATTGGCTAGCTAATGTCCTCTCTTTGCTAGTTAGTGGCTGTATTTCTGCATTGGGTAGCAACGGGTGACTATGTTCTCAGGTGGAAGATGTAAACAGCTTAATTTTCGTGTTAAATAATTTTTTAAAATTAAAATTAATTCTATACAGCAATCACATATTTGGGTACCGTTTCATAAAACTTTCATGCTTAAAATGTTTAGGGAGAAATGGAAGACTTGTGTGTATTTTTTCTTTAAACTACCAAGACCAGCCATACACAGTACAGTTTACGTACATACAGTAATGTTTATGTTCCTAAATTAATATAGTTTATGACCTTCAGATGCGTTATGCTCCTCTTCTTTTTATGCTCAGCTACTAAAATTTCCCTTTAGTGGTAAAATTCCATATAAATATTCAAAACTAAGCGGATTAAAATGTGCACAGTAAAGACATTAAATGATTAAATCTTTTCACTACCAACCAATGCACCATGAGTGCCCCTATCGGTCATTTTGGCCAGCCAATCACTTACCGCGGTGCTCTGCGGTGCCCCGCGGTGGCTTGTGGATAGATTACCGTACCGCAGGTTTGTACCGCGTATTTTGAATGGCTGCATCTGTACATACTGTATACAGTACAGTTTGCATACGGTAATATGTTTATGTTTCTAAATCAATCTCTTTTATGAACATGTGAAAGGCATGGTGAATCGATTCTCAAAAATTACTGTTCTTTGCATGATTGGAAACAAATGCGTGATTGCGAAATGCTGTGGTGTTACTTTTACAAAGCCGGCCAATGAAAAAAAGAATGTTGACCAGGGCAATACTTTGAGTTTACACTTACAGCTTGTCCAAGGTCATTCGTTATTAATACTATTAGTAATATCTTCGTTAAAGACTTTGATGGCCACAGCTCAAACATGAGAGGTTGAGCTTTATTAGCTCCACCTTGCGGAAATTCCGGATACTATTATTTTGTTTGCGGTATTATAGGAGAATTTACGGTAACTAGCGGTATTTACCGGTAACTCGCGGTAGACTGCGTAAAGCGCACCGCAAAATAGTGCGGTATCGCCCGGGCATTTTGAATGGCTGCATCTATAACTGCAAAAGAAATATGTAAAATATATTCTAAACGAGTTCAGAATTTCAAAATTGTATATTGAAGCTCAAGTTATAACATTACTATAATTACATTTACTGACGATAATTTTTCTGTCTGATAAGTTCTGTCTAGAAAAGTACCCAAGCAGAAGGCAAATGCAAATTGCTTATTCCCTTAGGAAGCACATAGATTACAAATGTTTGGTGTGTTCATATTGCTTGTTTTTGAATACTGGGGAAAATTATCACTTGAAGAATGTGTTGTGTGAGATCCAGACTTTGGAGATGATCTGACATTTTTCAAGAGCGCAGGTACATCTGTTGAAGACTAGATATGGTGGGCAGCATATAAACTTTGGTTCCTTGGTTCAACAGAGCTATTCTCTACTACCTCTTGTTTCTTGGATTCATCTCTAACTGAGTTGCTTATTTCCCGTTTTTGGTTTCTTTTTCGTAATATTCATTAGCTGCAGACAAACACAATTCTTGCTTGGCTAGTTTAAATTTTACATTAAAATATACTGCCTCCAGGATGGACTGGATGAAATGTTGGAAAGTTTCCATGTTTTTGTTAGAACATTAAACTTTTTATATGTGATTGGAACAGGTATGATATTCGGATTTCTGAACAACTTGTTGTTTTTTTCTTTTCCTTGTTAACAAACACAGCATAATTCTTTCTATTCTTTCATAAAGATAGATAGACTTTATTGACCCCGAAGGGAAATTAAGGTTAATTAAAGCCTCAATTAATTTGAGGGAAATTAAAGCCATACTGTATGTTATGCAATATTATAGTAAGCATATATTTTTTTGTTGGAATGTCACCACATCAAGCACCTCATTCAATCTTTTACCAAAAGAAGCAGTCACGATACTATTTTCTTTGTGTGAATTTCAAATTTTCTAATTGGTGTTTTTCCTAATTTCACCCCTAGAGGTATCGATTGGTATTTTAAGACCCTTAATCCATGTGGCTTGGATTATTCCCTCAATTCAAAACTTGAGATAGCACCCTATTGCTTTATTATCAACTAAATGAAAAAAATGTACTTCTGAGACATGTGGATAATTATTAGGAAGGAATTCTTGCACGCCTTCTACTCTGTTACTGGGACAGGAGATATCCTCTTTTTGACTGGAGAGGTGCCATGCTTAATTAGCATTCCTACATGGCAGGAGCTTTTATAATGTTGTCTCTTACATTTCCTTGATAAGTAGGTTTATAGTACTTATTACCTTGTGAAGAAGAGCAGACTTTATTCGTAGATGTCATCTAAGTGGGAAAAGTATACAGACTTGTTTGTTGGCAGCCCCTGAACGCATTACCCTATTAGCAAAGTATGTCTTACAGAGTAGTGGGAAAATAAATAAGGAAAATAGAGAAAATAGCTTGGCTGTAGATAACAAGAAGAACACAAAAGTACAGAGGAGGCAGCAGGAACAGAAGGACAAGACACATCTGTAGGCTCAGAAATGGAGTCTTGGGCAGCTCAGGGGTTCTTGCAGCCGACTGGAGAGCTGCACCATGAATGACATTATCAAGCAATGTAGACGTATGCTGGGGCACCAAGCATTGAAGATATTAAAGTATAGTGAGAAGCACTTTCCTTAGGTATTTTTTTTAAGTTCATGTTTCTGGAAATTTTACTGGAGTGTGGTACAGTCCAGCTGTCAGTGCTCCCTTTTTTGTAATTATGCTTCATGCTACTACAGTATGTGTATGTGAAACCTTGCATGTATCGATATTAAACGTCCCCTGCCAAGCGTTTACAGTCTCTTATCTGATCAAACTCATCTTTTCATTTGCTGATTATGGGGTTAATCTTACTGATTGGATATCATATGCAAATAAGCCTAGTTTAACTAGATTAACTAGTGAATCTTGATCATTGACAGAAATTAAGAAATGCAAGGATTCTTGCACAGATCTCTGTATTGCTCCAGTTGACCAGAGTCAAAGGAGTTTCAAGTAATTGTGTTGACTGAGAGTTTGTGTTCCTGTTGAACTGTGGAAGAGTGCCAAATCACATAAAGATTAGGAACATTTCCATGGAAGTGTTGAGTAGGAATACTTTTGTAACAGTATGGGTGTGTGACAGGTGAATTACCTTGAACAGCCTGCTCCCTGCTGTATCCATGTTAATCCACACCCACATAACTGATAGTTATTTGGCCTTTTGAGTATCAGATGAATATGAAGCTACACAAATTAAAAAGTAAACTGTATTAGGTTACCAGAAATATTACAAATGATCAGAGATCATTTATAGCACATCTAAACCACATAGTTTCCTCTCGTGTCCTCTAGTTGGGTCCAACTGTTGGCTTTTTCAATGCATTTGATTGTTTGAATACTTGTATCAGGTCCCCTCCATTTTCTTCTCTGTCCAAGGCTTAAAAGTTCAGTTTCTTCAGCTTTTCGGTGTAGGACATTGCTTTAAGCCTCGGAATGGAGTTTTTGAAGCCAAGTCTTCACATTTCACAAAACATCCTATTTTCTCTCAGTTTCAGCTGCTGTCATTCCTCATGTATTCAGTTGCTCTTGAAGTAAAACACAAGATGTAAAAAGGGTTAACTTAAGTCAGTTCTGCCTGAAAATTAGACTTCTAAGCAACAGGGGTTTATGGCAGGAAAGGGAGTTAACTTATAAGGATTCCAGATGCGAGCTAGGAACCCTCTGTGGGTGTAATCATAAACTGACCATTTGGCCAGGGTCTCTTAACTGGCCAAATACCATGACCACCCCTCTTTACCATAACACAGAATGACGTCCGAAGCAGCAAGGAAGGACTATATAACCTAAAAGTTTGTAGCGGCATATCGAACAATACTTCGGTTTTGTTGTTTCTTGCGGGAATCAAGACTTCGGCTTTATTGTTCCTTGCATGCAATAAACTCATCTGTTTTACTTAATCTCGAGATCCAGAACCTTATTCTTTCTGTTACAACACTCTTATCTTGACTGATTCCAAGCAAGGAAACTTGATTTTCAATTTCAAACTTGTAAAAGTCTTATTTGTTTGTCTTTTACATTGCTTTCCCCACATTGTCCAGAAGAGGTAAATGTCATGTTAACATAAATACCAATCAGTATTTTACATGATTTTTTTTCTCCCTGGATACAGCCCTTGTTCTTGTCTAATTTAAATATTATCCAAAAGGGGCCCAATCTTGAATTTTATCTATTTAAAATGAACATTTGCTGTCCACATTTACAAGAAGCAGATGTAAAAGAAAAAGATATAATTTGCTCCAAGGAAATGGGGAGTTGCTGTATGTGTTGTCTGGGTTAAAGGTGGGTGTTGAACCAAGAACAAACATCATTCTGGATGCCACAGCAGTATTTTAAAGGTAATTCTTTGTAAATTAAAGATGTCAAATAAAGGGCCAAGGTTAGTATTTAACAAGCAGACAGAAGTCTCTGAAATCTTGAGAACATTTGCAACTTAATCATGAAAAGATCATGGATAGTATTTTAATCAGTAGTACAGTAGGTATATCAAGTGATTAAAGAGTTTTATGTTTTGGAAAAGTGAAACTTTTAACTCCCATTAATCTTATTACCTCTGCTGATTTTACTGGACCATTTAGACTGTGACTTTTCTTTCTTTGTTAATAATGAGGACAATTTGGACAGTTGGAATAATAACAAAAGACAAGCTGTGCTAAACAAAATGTTACAATACATTTATACCCGTCTCTCCAGCTTCTCTCTTCTTGACTCAGCATCCCTAAACAAACTAGTTACACGCATGAAACCCACCACATCTATTTTAGATCCCATTCCCACCACTTTATTCCAGTCCTGTTTCTCTTCTCTCTGTCCCATTGTCCTCAATATAATACATGAATCCTTGAGCACCGGCATTGTACCAACGGTCCTCAAAACTGCTGCTATTACCCCAGTGCCAAAGAAGCCTAACATGGCTCTCGACAATCTTAACAACTTTCGCCCCATCTCCAACTTACCCTTTCTCTCTAAAATTCTAGAACGTGCTGTCACACTTCAGTTACATAACCACCTCATGGCAAACAACCTTTTCGAACCCCTCCAATCTGGCTTCCGTCAACTTCACAGCACAGAAACCGCCCTAGTCAAAGTCACCAACGATCTCCTAATAGCTTCTGATTCTGGTTCTCTTTCCATACTCATCCTTCTTGATCTCAGTGCTGCCTTTGACACTGTTGACCATAACATCTTGCTTTCTCGTCTCGAGACTGTGTTTGGAGTCTCTGACACTGCCCTCAAATGGTTTAAGTCTTACCTCACTGATCGCTGTCACTTTGTCTCTCTCAATGGGTACAGGTCTGAAATTGGTCTTGTCAAGTCTGGTGTCCCTCAGGGCTCAATACTGGGCCCCTTGCTCTTCAGCATTTACATGTTCCCACTTGGTCAGCTTTTAAGATCACATGGCCTCAGCTTTCATTTTTACGCTGACGATACTCAAATATACATCCATACCAAACCCGACACTGATGTGGCTGTCTCTATTCTATCTAATTGCATCTCTGACATAAAAATTTGGATGACTCAAAACTTCCTTCATCTTAACTGTGACAAGACTGAAGTCATGCTTATTGGTACCCCCCATCAACTTCGTAAAGCCAGTCCTGTAACCCTGTCTGTAGATGGCTCTGTACTTGAGCTCCAATCAAAATTGAAAAACCTTGGGGTTATATTCGATTCTGGCTTAACATTCGACCCACATGTACAGCATACTGTCAAAACATCTTTTTTTCACCTTAGAAATATCGCAAGACTACGCCCTATGCTATCATTAACTGTGGCTGAAAAGCTGATCAACATATTTGTATTCTCTCGAATTGACTACTGCAATGCTCTGCTCCCTGGGGTATCTAAATCTACTCTGAACAAGCTGCAGTATGTCCAAAATTCAGCAGCCAGAATCCTGACCAGATCTAGTGCAAGTGTTCACATTACTCCTATCCTGGAGTCCTTGCACTGGCTTCCGGTCAAATTCCGCGTAGACTTTAAAATCCTCATGCTCACCTACAAGGCTTTACATGGCTTGGCACCTCAATACCTGTCTGAACTTTTATCGCCCTACTCCCCACCTCGCAACCTCCGCTCTTCAAATTCTGCCCTCCTTACTGTCCCCCAAGCCCGTCTACATTGTATGGGCGACAGGGCCTTCTCCTGCTATGCCCCCAAGCTCTGGAACTCCTTGCCCAAGGATATTAGAGAGTCACCTTCTCTAAACTCCTTCAAATCCAGACTCAAAACCCTCCTTTTCAGAAAAGCCTTTACTTAACTGCTTCCATTCTTCACCCCTCTGCTCTTCTTAATACCATCTTCCACGGTCTCCTCTATTGTTATTGTTGTATTGTTGTAATTATAATTGTGTCCTGTCTAGTGAAATTTTCTTATTTATTGTTGTAGTCTTCTTATTTATTGTTATTGTCATCCTGTAAAGCGCTTTGAGAAGCCACCTTTAAAGGCGCTATATAAAATAAAGTTTATTATTATTATTATTATTATTATACATAATAGTGGGAAAATGTTAACATTTACATGTGAAGTATTTCAACTCCTGCTTCTATGAAACACCAGGATTAATATTTACCCTGAAAAATCAATCTTAACCACAATCTAAATATTTAGAAAAGTCATAATGTTGATGGATATGTTTTGAGATGAAAAGAAGCATCTCTTCTACTCATGGTCTACACAGGAAAAGTATAATTATGAGCTTTGTTTTTGGGCAATTCAGCTATTAACTCAGCTACAGTCATGGCTGTATAAAAAACTAAAAAGGTATATTAAGAAGCAGTTCAAATAATATATTCTCTATTTAATTAGTTAAACTATTAACTTGGAACTAAACATTTGGAATTGTTGAAATGTCTAACATCTGAGATTTGAAAGCGGAAGATTACCTTCAGGCTGTGCCCAGAGGTGTGTCTTCTACATGGGTATTTTTTCACTCCTCTTCTCTATATACAGTGCCTTGCGAAAGTATTCGGCCCCCTTGAACTTTTCAACCTTTTGCCACATTTCAGGCTTCAAACATAAAGATATAATTTTTTTATTTTATGTGAAGAATCACCAACAAGTGGGACACAATTGTGAAGTGGAACGAAATCTATTGGATTTTTGAAACTTTTTTAACTAATAAAAAAATGAAAAGTGGGGCGTGCAAAATTATTCGGCCCCCTTGCGTTAATACTTTGTAGAGCCACCTTTTGCTGCGATTACAGCTGCAAGTCGCTTGGGGTATGTCTCTATCAGTTTTGCACATCGAGAGACTGAAATTCTTGCCCATTCTTCCTTGCAAAACAGCTCGAGCTCAGTGAGGTTGGATGGAGAGCGTTTGTGAACAGCAGTTTTCAGCTCTTTCCACAGATTCTCGATTGGATTCAGGTCTGGACTTTGACTTGGCCATTCAAACACCTGGATACGTTTATTTGTGAACCATTCCTTTGTAGATTTTGCTGTATGTTTGGGATCATTGTCTTGTTGGAAGATAAATCTCCGTAACAGTTTCAGGTCTTTTGCAGACTCCAACAGGTTTTCATCCAGAATGGTCCTGTATTTGGCTGCATCCATCTTCCCCTCAATTTTAACCATCTTCCCTGTCCCTGCTGAAGAAAAGCAGGCCCAAACCATGATGCTGCCACCACCATGTTTGACAGTGGGGATGGTGTGTTGAGGGTGATGAGCTGTGTTGCTTTTACGCCAAACATATCGTTTTGCATTGTGGCCAAAAAGTTCGATTTTGGTTTCATCTGACCAGAGCACCTTCTTCCACATGTTTGGGGTGTCTCCCAGGTGGCTTGTGGCAAACTTTAGACGAGACTTTTTATGGATATCTTTGAGAACTGGCTTTCTTCTTGCCACTCTTCCATAAAGGCCAGATTTGTGCAGTGTAAGACTGATTGTTGTCCTATGGACAGACTCTCCCACCTCAGCTGTAGTTCTCTGCAGTTCATCCAGAGTGATCATGGGCCTCTTGGCTGCATCTCTGATCAGTCTTCTCCTTGTCTGAGCTGAAAGTTTAGAGGGACGGCCAGGTCTTGGTAGATTTGCAGTGGTCTGACACTCCTTCCATTTCAAGATGATCGCTTGCACAGTGCTCCTGGGGATGTTTGAAGCTTGGGAAATCTTTTTGTATCCAAATCCGGCTTTAAACTTCTCCACAACAGTATTACGGACCTGCCTGGTGTGTTCCTTGGTCTTCATGATGCTCTCTGCGCTTTCAACAGAACCTTGAGACTATCACAGAGCAGGTGCATTTATACAGAGACTTGATTACACACAGGTGGATTCTATTTATCACCATCAGTCATTTAGGACAACATTGGATCATTCAGAGATCCTCGCTGAACTTCTGGAGTGAGTTTGCTGCACTGAAAGTAAAGGGGCCGAATAATTTTGCACGCCCCACTTTTCATTTTTTTATTAGTTAAAAAAGTTTCAAAAATCCAATAGATTTCGTTCCACTTCACAATTGTGTCCCACTTGTTGGTGATTCTTCACATAAAATAAAAAATTTATATCTTTATGTTTGAAGCCTGAAATGTGGCAAAAGGTTGAAAAGTTCAAGGGGGCCGAATACTTTCGCAAGGCACTGTAAGTGTGCATTTTTCATAACAATACTTCAGCTTTACTTCTATTGAAGGGCTTAGAGACAATGAATTCAGTTGATCAAGTTTACTTGATTACTATGATTACTTGATTACTATTTTTGCTTTTATTTATCATAGTAATGTTTTGAGGAAGAATTTTAGCATTTACCTTTTTAAAGTGTATTAGATAATGACTAGTTGGCTTTGAAAAATGCCTTTTGCCCAGCAACAGTGTGAAAGAACAATTGCAAGCATATTATTTGACTTTTTGATATTAATGTTACAACAGCAGAATGTCTAGCCCATTTCATACCTTTTATTTATATACTTCCTTTTGTCTGTATGCAAGGTAAAACTGCTTCTTAAGAAGAATGTGGTCAATTAAAAAGAAATGTTTGTAGAGAGAAAATCAACTCCTAATATAGAAACTTAGAATGAGCTTTCCTGTGTGAATTTGCTGTATAAAACTCATTGCATTTATCATCTCGGTGGAGAGGTTACTCACAGATCTGTATGAGAGGCTGCTCTCAGGTCGGCATGATTATATCCTCCCCATGTGCATGAATAAAGGGACTCTGCTTGACCACACCTAACCTGAGTGAAGTCTTTTCTTTGACAGTTTTTTAACTACATTTTATTCAGTCAGCAAATATGGACCTTTTCTAATTACGCACTGTGATCCACAAGTGTTAGTGAAGCTATTAAGTTGTAACGTTGCCATATTAAATGTAGTGTGCTCTCTGAAGGCACCAGTTCTGTAGGGTTTGGGCATTTACTGGGACAATTATTAATTGTTGCAGTAAATCACAAAATTGATCTTTTGATGGCTTTAGAATCCAACCATGCGACATAACTCAAACAACGCACACACACAGGTACTTATACACGAGGATACATTTATTAATACATAGAATATGCATGTAAAACTAACAGATCTTATCGAGAGGGTTATCAGAATACAAAAGATATATATTCAGTCAGTTACAAAGAGTTACACATATCAAGAGGACATACGTTCAGTATATCATTCATTTAGACCGTTTCATAAATGAACTTGGTTATAACTTCTACATTAGATACTCGAAACAAGTACATAACTCTTAGGAATTAAATTGATATCAACTGGTTGGGATAACAATTGAATTCTCGAGCTGTAATGCATTGAAGTTGAATACTCATCCAATCTCTGGGGATTCCATTCTCCTGCGGGCACAAAGAAACAGTTGCAGGCTGTTGCTGTCCAATCCGCGCTCTCTGGCTCGGTGCCAGGCTGTGCTGTGCGGCTTGCGACGGTGCGCTGCAGATGCTCACTGGCTGGCTAGTTAGTGTTGGCTTTAACTAGCAAAGTTTGCGCACAGGAGAAAAGATGACTGTGGGTCCCAGCAAGTCAGGAAGAGGACCGGTTCGTTCCTGATGAAGAGCTAGTTCTGAATAGTGATTCAGCTGTCCACAGTTCTGACCTGTTGACGAGGCCTGCTGCTGGTGCTAACCTCGGGTGGATCCTCTGGTTACTCTCTGGCAACCTCCGCTCTAGACTCTTAGAACAAAGGAAAGTTCTGGCACTCGGACACACTGGCCGTTCTGTGGTTGTCCGGGCTGAGTCTCAGGATGGTCAGGAGGCGCGCTGCGAGAATGTTCTGCCCTTGGGAGCCTTCTGCTCCTGGGCCGTCCTGCCCTTGAATTCTCCTTTGAATTCCCTTTAGAATAGTCCACAGAATTCTCTCCAGAATCCTACTGAATCTCTTCTGAATCTCACTGAATCCTCCCTTTAGAATAGTCCACAGAATTCTCCACAGAAATCTCACTGAATCTCTCAGGCTCTCTGTGTTGCCTGTTTTTACCTGGAGGAACTTCAGCTCGTTGATTGGCTGAAAGTTCCATGGGCATCAGAGTCCCACGTGGGTTACTCGGCCCTACGAGTCCCTGATTGGTTGATCAAGGTGAGATATGAGTCACTTACTCCTGACACTTAGGAATGCAGTCCAGATGTCCATCTGGCACTCCCTAGACAGATAGGCGCCAATGGATGACCATTGATCATGATAGCCAGGCTTAGCTAAGTGCATCCCCCTTTGGGAGCTGTCCTAGGAAACCTTATCAAAAGAAACCTTAAATCAGCCTGCATGAATAGTTTCTCTGTGGCTGCACCACAGAGATGAACAGAGAAATGGGGCCTCATTTGGGAAGGCTCAGAACACTTAATTCTTTCTTATTAATAAGCCTCGCCGCTACAAAGTCTAATTTTGACAAAATGTTCCTAATCATGATAATTCAAAGCTGCTTTTTCTATACATAGTTGTATGGGTATAAAGCATCTAATTTTCTTACATTGTCAGAGAGGATAGACGTTGGCGTTTATGGTTAATTATACTACCTTTTCAAAGTAACACGAAAGAGAAAGGTACACAATGGAAATCATTAACTGTGAATCCCGCAGTCTTAAAAACCATATTGCAGATATAAAAAGAGCTCTTTGTTAAATACTGAACATATGGAAACTTCAATGTTATACTTCAGACATACTGTATATTTTAATTGATTGAATGTTAACATGGGAATAGAGTGCTTTTTTCAATATCTTGTCATGAAATGCTATGTAGAAGATCTATTAGGTGCATATTAATTAGGAGGAGTTGCCAAGCAATCACCAAATATATTTGTATGTTCTTCGCTCTCTCTCCCCTCTCTCTGCAAACAGGACTACTCTATCTGTCTCTGGACCCTGACACTACCAACAATTTCATCGATCTCAACGAACCCTATAAAAGGGCCAAAAGGAGTGCGGAGGACAAAAAATACCCTACGAAACTTTTGTGGTTTGACAATTTTCCTCAAGTCCTCTGTAAGGAGAAGGTGGACGGGAAAAAGAAATGGAGCATCAAGTGGAGTGGAAAAGAGATCTGGATTGGAGTTGCCTACGGAAGCATCCAAAGAAAAGGAGATGGTTCCGTAAGCCACCTGGGAGGAAATCCGAATTCCTGGGCTTTGCACTGCACGCAGTCAAGTTTGAGGTCCTCCACAACAATAATCCAACCCCCATCAGTCAACGCTCATTTGATAAGATAGGCATAGATATCGATGGAGGGGGGGCATTGTATTTTTATGGCATCGAAGATAGAGAAGTCTGTCTCCATACTTTCGATTGTACGTTCACTGAGTCTGTCTACGCTGGTTTTAAGCTTGGTTTACATTTACTTGCCTGAGTATTTTTTTAGCATTTCTGCTGTTCACTCTTAAATGGAGATTCACTGCGTTTTTTTAAATAAAATGTTCTGAAATTCAGTTTTGCCTCCATGTTCACTTCTTTTATTAACATCACCTTCTGCTTCCACATGGTAAACATGGTTTACCTCTATAGAAATACTTTTAAACTATTCTTGTACCACAGTGCCCATGATTTATACCTTTAGAGTCAATATAGTTCCATAGTGCATTTTATGTATTTACTGCCCTCACTAGAACATCTGAAATTCAATCTTTTTTCTATGAAATCATGTATTTTAATTTTATTAATTTATCAGGTATCAAGGAAGTTGTTAAATCTCAATTTGAAACACTTAAGGTAAGGCACGTAACAAAATTACCAGCTCTATAGAATACATGAGGATGGTATTAAATTAATAAATTTCCACTATGCCATTCATGGTAAAAGCTACAGAATTTATACCAACTGGAAAAGTACAGTGTGAGGAAAGCACACTGTGTAGCATACTGTTAAGGCATAAGAGCAGCTCTGGGCAGAACTATATTCCTCAGGAAGCTACAGGCAATATCCTGCCACCCTCAGTGACTTTACCAGTTTCTATGATTTGTGAAGAAAGTGGTGGTTTCAAATGAGGAGGCTGAGACTAGGAATAGATAATCATGAAAAAAGCCCTGTGTGGGAAGAGAGAAGACACCACATGGAAGAAGCATAAGTACTGTTTATTTCAAAAAGGAATATATTATAATAGCCAGGATTCTCATACTTCAAATTCAGCTTGTCAGAACTAAGTTACCTGTTGAAGGTGTAAAAGAAGAACACAGAGTTGCAGTGTACTGTATCAATACAGCTTCCCTGACAGCTAAATCCCTCTGGAGAGTGCTGGTGTTTAATACTGACGAATCGGGTGCCCAGTGTCTGAGCTATGCAGATCTGGATCATTGTGTCCTCTAGTGGCCATCTGAGGTAACTGCACTCATTTGTACTAAACACCCTTTCCCTCACTGTCCCAATCTGTCTTACTTTGCTGGAGTGCTTTATAAAATCATGGTTTTTGTGTTATAAAGTATTATTAATAGCAATTTTTATTTAGCTAATTTTATCTCTAAAGACGTGAAATTGAAATTAAATATTGAGTTAAGATCTCCCCTTCTCATTTTGAAATATGGCCCTTTTTCTTCAAGAGAAAAAAAGTATTGATAATGAAGTAGAGATGGTAATAGATTCCTACAAAGGCTGTGTTATCCAAAGACTTCTGCAAAACAGGTTCACAAACACAACCAGCCACATAGAAAGAGAACATACAGACAGTTACACATAAGCATACACAAAACGCAATGCTTTCACCACTTTGTAAACAAAACCGGCAGCCCATACTGTACGTCTGTTAAGGAAAAGCTCTCATCCTCTGTCAACTCATTAATTTTTTGTCTCATTTTTGAAAAGCTGAAATTGTTCCCTGTGAGTGTTTCCACCATCTTTGACTCTGCATCCTCCACATGAGAGGACCACTGTGGGTAATGGTTCAGAGAAGACATACACCTGCAGTGTTAGACACACAAACACACAGATCAGGAAGGAAACCAAAAACATTTCACCAGTGCATGGATTGTGCACAGCTGACTCCACGGCTCTCCCAGAACCTTCTGGACTGAAATCTGAATTTCCAGGGTTACACTGCACACCTGACTATCAACAAAGATCAATTGCTGTTCCACATCTTTCAGAAAGGGAACTGAATTCACAGGCTCACAGCTGATCTTGGAGCCCAGTCTCAGACTGACCAGGTGGATCCTGACAGTCCACACAGGTACATGATGGTGTCCAGCAGGTTCTGAGCCCCCAGCTCACTTAAAGTCCCCATGTGAGCCACAATTGCATGCAGACCCCCCCCCAGAGCCCAGCACAGCGATGGGGGGAACACAGTCCTGACTGAGGAAGAGAGAGGAAGATAGGATCGAACACAGAGGAAGTTATGGACACCAGTTACCTGTTGAAGGTGTAAAAGCTCATATGTACAGCACTTGCAAGGTTTGAGGTTTTCAGATGTGTAATTTTTTCTGAGGCTCTACTGTTCTGATGTAGCGTTGCCTCTCAATCTTTTACAGGCAGGGTGCAGCAGTAAGGTCTCTTATCTTGCAAACAGAGGGCTGTGGAATTGTTGTCCTATTGCAGCGCTGGCCTGCTGCTGTGAGCCAGACACTTCACCTGAACTGCTCAAGTCTTCCCAGCTGTACAAATGAGAGCAGCATTGCTGAGGATGACCCTATGGGAGACTGGTCTCCAGTCCAGGAGGAGAACCTACAGATCTTCTGTCAGTCTGGACACCAGGATGTGTGTGGGGTTTAAGAGTAAGCTTTTGGACTGATAACGGACAGGCTTTTTTAATATATAAACTTAATGTGTTTACAGTATGTACAGATATATTTCAGAACTATTCTTCACTTTTTTGAGTGAACGATGTGAAACATACTACTGTGTACCAGGCCAGTTTGATTCATATAACAAAAGCGCAGTTAATAATGTTCAAAATACAAAACTAAAAATATATTTTGTTAATATAGTAAAAAATTTTGTGCAAATAACTGAAGGTATCTAAATTTGTATAGAACAAGAAATGAAGTGTGTATAAATGTTAGTAATTAATCATGTTTTAGTTTGTATCTTTAATCTAATCTAATCTCTTTATTCCAAAGTTAAATGCTTAGTGTTTGTTCAATAAAACCCTAAAACTTGGATTCCTGACTCCTGGTTTTTTTAAGGAGTTTTTGAATGGAGTTTGACTGGAGGTCAAATTGTGGTAGAAAACACACAAGGCCAGTACAGTCCCAATGTTCTCACAGACTAATGGAGCTGTACCCCATTTCTGATATCCACACGTCAAAGCCAAATAGAGTCCATGGCTTGTGCTATTTTCTATAATGGCTGTAAGTTGCTGCTCTTCCTCTAGAAAATTCACACTCCATCTCGACAGTTTAACTAGCACAGCAAATCCTGAGGCAAAAATGCCAAGCCTTGATTCAGCAGTAAAGAGTACTTTATATCACTGTTGGAGAGTCCACCTGAGGAATGGCTCCAATTTACAGATGAAACAAGGGTGCTGTGTTCCTGATATATTAGAGGATATTGGTTCCTCTTTGTGTTTGTGTAGTGGGCTAGAAATAAGATGTATTAGTTAAAAAAGAGGCACCCCTCTTTTTTTTGCTTGTTAAAATTTAGTTTTTTTTTCATTTTTCTTCAAGATAATACACACCATTAAAAATCCGTGTTGGGAACAAGTTTATATGCTGTTTAATAGTTCATCCTGTAGATGGCATTTGGCACTGGCAGTGATAAGGAAATGCAGTGTTACGTTTGAGATGTGGAAGTAATTAGAAAGTAATTAGTTAAGCGTTTTGTAGAAGCCAAACTGGTTAAGGATGTGTTGTTTAGAGTAAATGTTGAATGGAAATATTATTTTTGCTGTGCAGTTATGCAGGGAATCAAGATGGCGAACTCCAGGGTAAGGAACGTGTTGCAGATGTAGAGCAACAGGTGACATGGACGGAGTTGATGATAACAGTGGAACTCTGAATGGACTTCAGTTAAATGTATAAGATTTACACTTGATTTATACTAGGATTGATATTCAGCAGCAGAAAAACACTCCTCATCTCATCCCAATTAACAACCTCCCCCCAAAGAAGTCCTTTAATATCATTTAACACAACAAGAGTCATGTCAAAATCAATTTGTCACAAACCACACGCAAGCATGCAAGAGCTCCTGCATTTCCACGAGCTCTACTCTCCCTAAATGCCCACGCACCAATTAAATCCACACTATTTAAACCCTCACACATCTCCTTTTCCTCGCTCACTATTGAGGTTTCCTCCCTGAGCTCAGTACCCTGTTACTTTCCCTGCGATTTCCAAATTACTACTCTCCCAGCATTCAACTCCTAGCTCTCGTCCTCGCCTCTCATTAAAGTACTTCGCCTCCACGAAACCTTCCTGACCCCAAGCTTTCATCCAAAACAACTACTTCGCCTACAGCCATTGTACTTTGCCTCTTTGGAACCTTCCTGGCTGTCGACCCCTAGCTCTTGTCCAAGATCACGACTTCATCCCTAGATTTGACACCGAACCACAAGGGATTTCCAGCATAGCCAGGCACAGGGTCCTACCTTCCATTGCTTCGAGCTACATGACACAATTAATCAAAATGATGCCAAAAACATTGAGTCCTAAATCCATCTTCCTTATTATTCTAAAATGTACATTACAATAGAGTGTTTGGATTCTTTTGATCTTAAATATGTTGTGCCAAACAAAGGGCATCAGCTGAGAGTTTGACTGTTAAAAGTCGTCTTTATTTCATATGCATATGGAAGTCTTGCTTTTAGGCACAAGACTTAAAAGACAACGCTAACAGTGCTCTTTTATACAGTGAAACAAACGATACAAGATACACTCCCACATGACTCTCTTCTTGCACTGTGGCTATGTATGGTCGTTCTAGAAAGCTGACCAGTATATACGTTTTTCTTCACTGCCAGCTTGCGTGACAAGCAGCCCCTTTTGCTGAATAGACCATTTGTTCCAGGAGAGGTCACTGGTCATTTCTCTGAGAACTATGCCAGCTATGCGTAAAGACCCCATGTGGCTATCTTATCTTTTGAGACCAGACATACTGGGATGGATTTAGTAAAACATAAGTGAAACGATACCAAGTTAACTAGATATAATACAAACTTTTAGTGAAAACATTTTATTTAATTCCCTCAAATATGAAAATGAAAATTCAACTGTAGGAAAAATATGATTTCTTGTTCAAATAGATTTGGTTGCTTTCTCTGTCAGTTGCACCATTTTGGCATTATTGTGTTGAAGATAGAGTACTTGGATTAGTTTTATTAAAGAACAAGAAAGTTTAGATATTACTTCAATGCACTATTTTAACTAAATAAAATTGCTGTTTTTTCATTTTTCTGCAGTTCTCCAGTGTGGTTTGCCAGTACTCTCTGACCTGTCTGCTTACCAAGTGTCTTTTTCAACCCTGCCATCCTTACAGGTTAGTGCCAGTTAGAGGAGCAGAGAGTTTTTCACTTACACAAGGTCATCAGAAAAGTTAAGAAAGAGAGGAGGCCATCCAGCCCATCTGCCATGAGGTAGTCAGCCGTTCAAATTGAGTACACATTGAGAAAGAATTGCTTCCTGTTTTAAATCCTCAATTTTAAATGCATATAATTAAAAGTACAGGATTTTTCACTTCAGCTTGACTTTAACATTCTTTCTTTCACATTCAGTAAGACTGATGTTCGGAATGAAACGATAAACCGAGGTCCTGACTCTCAGTAGTCATTAAAAATTCCTGGGCATTTCCCACAAGAGTAGGGAGTTATCCTGGTGTCCGGGCCAAATTTCCCCAATGATTGGATGCACTTGCCCTGCAATGGACTGACGCCCCGTCCAGGGTGTATCCTGCCTTGTGCTCGTTGCTTGCTGGGTAGACTCCGGCTTCCCGCAACACTGTATGGTATAAAGCAGTTTAGTAAATGACATGACATGACATTCAGTTTGAAACAAATGGAGATAGTCCTCAATAATTATATATTAACACTGTGTTACCCTGGTAGTCTTCAAGTACTCAGAGTATAAGAAGGGAGTTGAAATGCTGGCTTTTTTCAACTAATTAGAAGTAGTATAAACACTATTCAACAGTTTTTTGCAATAAGGAATTTTAGTTCACAGCTTAGGACAATATGTTCTTACAGGGCAATATTTGTAGCAGTCAGGACTAAATAGTTTACTATTTAAATCTAATTTGTGTTCCAGAGGACTGCTCACACTATCACTTACAGGCAGTTTGTTGGAGATACCGAAGAATTCTTAATAAAGAATCAGTTTTGGTTATTGATTGAGTGATGAAATATATATATATTTGAGTTTTGGGGATTATGTGCCCGCTACAAAGTGTTCATTGTTTGCATTCATTGACCTGTTTAATGCATAAATTACCCCTAATACACTACACAGACATTCTAACCTTTCTTTAGGTTTAGTTTTCAAAGATACTGTAAATACCACTCTTGCATGTGTGCAAGACCTATTTAATTTAGTGCTGGGGATTTCTAGTAAAAAAAACTAGTCACCAGTGTAAAAGACAGAAGCAGCAGGAAACAATTTAAATATCACCTTCTAAGCCTCCAAACTGATTTGATCCCTTGCTTTTTTGGTTAATTATTTTCTACAGTAACCATGTTTCCAAAATTAACTTACCGGCATTAAGAAGATAAATACTCATGTACCGTGTGAAGGTCTGCATTGTCTTCTGCTTATGAAGAATGTGTGCTGTTTTCGTGCTTCAGTGGCTCTGTCAAGGAAACAATGTACTGTATAATATCAGGAGAAAATTCTACACATCTAGAAGACACAAGGACACAGGCACCCAAGAACAAGCTGGTCTAGATCAGATTAGAGAGAGTTACAGACTTACTCATACTAATGTGATTCTCATCATCACACTTCCAAGTTTATCCTGACATATTACCTGAATTGAGCAAGAACCTGTTAATTTCAAGATGGGCTTCCCTGTCATGTCCTTTAACTTTCATTCTGGACTGGTCACTGGAGCAGGAAAAGAATCTCCTGGCAACCTGAGTCTTTTATCTTCACAAGTAAAGCTGACAATTGTTTTATATCTTTGAAGTGCAATACGGTTTATCAGCTAACAGTGATAAACTACTGCCAACATAGACAAGACATATATATATATTAAATCATGCACACTTTAACTCACTTCAGGATTCTTCTGAATTAAAATTTCCCTAAAATCCTGCAAAATACTTTCAGAAATGTGATCCAGCACTGTGTTACGTGAGACAATATTTTTAAAGTGTTCTTCTAAGATTGCACATAATTGACATGAATAATTGCACATTGCAAAAAAAACAACTTTGAAACAGACATTTTATTAAGCACCCAATTTATGCCAGATCTTTATTGCTTTTGATTTCCAAAAAGATTCATCAGTGAGTTAAAGTACAGACAGTATAGCTGTGTAGATGGCAGAGTGGATATAGTGGACAATTATGTAACTGAGGGCTCAGGTGGCACAAAAGAATAGGTTGGTCTTGTGGGAATTGAGTCTGGATCTCCTCACTCAGGCTGTATATCTCCAACAAAAGACGGATAGTCATCTTATCTGCCCATATCTGTTAATCGGCGCTGGTAACTTGACTGTGACAGTATTCAGCTCATGAAAGGAATGTAAGATTGAAAGTGCCATACTAACAGCCACGTGTTGCCATCAAGTTCTAGCTGTCTGAAGTGTCCTCGGATGTAAACACAGTAATGACCACTGTGGCTTTCCAAACACCTGAGAACCTGTTCAGAGCCACAGTCCTCCTCCCACTGATGATCACCTGGCTGGGGCACTTCAGAGTTCACAGTGTGAAAAAAGCAGATAGGTCCCACAGTGCACATGTTCTTAATAGCAGTGGTAGCGTGAATTGAAATTAGTGGAAGTGTAAAATGAAAAAAATATCACTTTTGGCCATGGACACCCATCTGTAATCAATAGAGGTTTAACTACAGTAGACTTCATGATAAAAGCATCTGTCTCTTTCAGTTCCCTTTAAAGACTTTAGAGATCTCAACTCACTTAATACTTCACAAAGATTTCACAGCTCACTTATCACACAGTGACATGACAAACACCTCAAAGATAAAAGAGTTCTCAAAACAAATTGGCAGCACAGTGGTACAAAGGCCCCGATCATGAGAAGGCAACTTCACTTTTTGAGTACACTCACATCCATCATTAAGAAGTGGAATGTGTGTCATAGCTCCCAGACTTCACCTGCTGTAGATCAGGCCACATTCACAAATGAGCAAAGGGACCGGCAGAAAACATGTCAGGAAAATCAGCAGAAGGCTTTGAAACATTTGTACATTCCTGTTGCTAAGGTGGTAAAATATTCACATAGTCCTAATAACTCAGTGCAAGGGCATTTGTCCATTCTATACCTCACATAAAACAATAGATTGATACAGTAGATTGCATTCAGAAAAAATCACAGCCCTTTTTGACAGTTTAATCTCTTAGTAGTTTTCAATTGGGGGATAAGAGAAGGATGTCCTTCAGGAAGACAATGAGTTGTGAAATACTGTGTATGTTGACATAAGGAAGAATACATTTCATACTGTACGTGTAAAAGAACAGAGAAAGCGAATGGAAGTCTGGGTTAAGGTGTTCTTTAGGATTAAAATGCTTCACAGGCAGAAATAAAATACTAATCTACACTTAATAACTACAAAGAAGCTATATCCCTGGAAGAATAAATTAGAAAAATTAATTGCCCTCAGTAGCAAAACAGTATCTAGATATAACTGAAGGATCCTTTTAATATCTTTGGAATCAAACTGTTACTGTGTTTAATTTGAGCAAATGACTATTTCCATGTCTTCTTAAGATCTTCTATAAATTAAAACACTGAAGTGGTTTAAAATTGTCCCTTGGGAAAGGGAAAAACAATACATTTTCAGTCATTATTTCTCCATGTTATGTGCAGAATTTTACAATGTTGAGGAATTAAGAAAGTAGAATTTAAAGTGACTCAGAAAACAGACCTTTGGAACCTGAGCTTATACAATCTTATCAGTCAGTCAGTATTTTAAGCAAACATAATTTGATTATATAGCTTTCTAAGCTGGAATCATAACTGTTAAAAAAATAATAAACGTGCTAATAACATCTTGTTTTCACCTCAGTGTGAAAGATAAGATAGGCTTTTTTATAGCACACCTTGTATTAGAAGAGGAAACTTTTCACAGCCAATTTCAGGGCACCAACATTTCTTTTATCTCCCTATTTCTAATTAAATATATTTTTGCTTAATTGCATTTCTAATGAAACAATGATTCATGAGTTATGTGTTTATATGTTATGTTTAAGATAGGTGTTGACAGAGATGGATTTCTATTATCAGGTAAGGAGAAATATATCACTGAAACCAGAAGAAACATTGTGAAGCTCTGTCATTAATTTACTGAAAGAATCTGAAATTGATACAGTACATTTTTAGAGTGCTTTGAGGAGTGTTAGGAACCAATAAAACACAGCAATGTACAGTCTCATACGTGGTTTCTGAATACTGTGGAGCAATACTATATATGTGGAACCTTTTTTGCGTGTTTTATTTCCTTACGGGATGTACAACTGTTTAGATGTATACCAGAGACAATACACATTGCTCTTTTATATTAATTAATTTGCAAAAAGAAGAGTATAACAATATTCTTTAATGAAATTTGAACTTTGCATGGAGCAATATTATTGCATATGTATTGCAATGTATAAATAGGGGACAAAGTCGATAGACAAATATTCACAGTACTACTGGGTTTTGTGAGTGCAATTTAATTTTACATTTATAAAATAAATGTTCCATTTTGTAATGTTCTATTAAAAACAGGAACAGGACATACCAAGAAAACCATGTACAGTACCACAGTTTTTAATGAGGCACGTGGGCCGAATACCTGGACATTGTCGCACATCGAGTTATAAAGAACTCGAAGTAGGTCTTCCAAATGAGCCCGAAGCGCTACGAGTCCGAGAAGGGTGAGGCAGAAGAGCAGTCAGTAGTTCCAGGTGAGGCGGTCAAATCCAGGTAGTGAAAACAGAGAGGCAAACAAATCAGAGAGGGGCGAGACAAAAGGGAAGTCGAAAGGGTCCGAGGCGAGAAGAGTCTTCATTGTAGTGGTCAAAGGCAGAGGTGAGCTCAGGAGGCGGAAGAATTCCTAATACCGGGCGAGGACTAGGAGGGTTTAAATAGTGAAGGAAGAGGAGATTGAATAATGAGGATCAATTGATGCAGGTTGTGCTCGTAACAGACATCCAAAACTACATTTTCCAACATCCCACACAAGTTAAAGAATTCTGTGAATTTACAAATTGAAATATTAAAATGACTACATACAATTACTACATAAAGACATATGATCATTAGACTAAGAAAAACACATTTTAAATGAAGCTGCGCACTGTCCAAAAATGTAGTATGCTTATTGTTAAAATGAAATCTGATGTTCTTTCTACATGACTGCATCTGTAATGCAAAATGTTCCAGCATGCATTCTTTCTGGCAGAAATGGCCTCTATATGGCTGGAAGTGGAAACCCACCAGTGTGCTTATGTTGAAGCTCCTCTTTACTTTGAAACATCTTAGTGACCATGTTTAAGCGAGTGTTGAGTGGGTTTGAATGCTGTGTCCTTTCATTGTTGCCACCACAGCTGTTCACCCAATTAAAAGAACATTGTTACATGCACTTTGGGAATGTTGCACTGTGGCTATCTGAAATGCACAGCTGCAGCTGCTGACAGGTAGAGATCCTGATTTTCAGAGGCTGGCGAGGATGCCAGAGTGGAGGATGAAAGAAGGTCACCGGAGACAGCTGAGAGAGAGGAGAAATGGAGAATGGAATCTAGTTCTTTTGAAAACATTAGTTATCTGCATAGCAATGGAGCTAAAAAGGTATTGGATGGGCTTTGGTGTTTCTGGGAGATGTCAGGGTCCAGAACAGGAGTTTCAGGTGTTTAGCTTTCTAGTTTCTGGCAGATGAAAACAGGAAACACCCAGACAATAGAATCAAGAGTCCTCTATAATTCTAGGGGGTATGGTTGAATTAACTTTCTTCCGTTTTACTTGTTATACTGTAGCTATGGCATAACTGCAACAGGCCTAAGTAAGATATATTCTAAAAGACTTCAGAAACTCAAAATTTTATATTTAAGCTCAAGTTTTTAAATTACTATAATTACATTTATTGAAGGTAATTTTATGTAAGTTCTGTCTAGAAAAGTACCCAAGCAGAAGGTAAATGCAAATTGCTTATTCCCTTAGGAAGTACACAGATTACAAATGTTTGGTGTGATCCTATTGCTTGTTTTTGAATATTGGGGAAGATTATCACTTGATAATTGAAGATTGTGTTGTGTGAGATCCAGACTTCGGAGATGATCTGACATTTTTCAAGAGTGCAAGTACATCTGTTGCAGACTAGAGATGGTGGGTAGCATATCAAACTTTGCTTCCCTGGTTCAACAGAGCTCTTCTCTACTTCCTCTTGTTTCTTGGATTCGTCTCTTACTGAGTTGTTTACTTTCCGTTTTTTGTTTTCTTCCGTGATAGTCATTAGCTGCAGACAAACAATTTTTGCTTGGCTAGTTTAAATTTAACATTAAAATTCAATCTTTTACCAATAGAAGCATAGTATATTGTAAATACGTCTTTAAGACCAATACGTCTTTAAGACCAATTAAGTGATATTTACGAGAGCTTTTTGTTTCTTGGAATTCAGTAGAGTTGGTTACAATGTTTCTGGATCTTCCCACACTATTGCTTTATTATCAACAAAATGAAAAAAATGTACTTCTGGGACATGTGGGCAATTATTAGGAACATTTCCCCAGCTTTTAAAGGATCTAATCTTTTGGAAGGAGTTCTTGCATACCTTCCCATCTTTCTGAACCTTCTACTCTGTTACTGGGACAGGAGATATCCTCTTCTTGACTGGAGAGGTGCCATGCTTAATTAGCATTCCTACATGGCAGGAGATTGTATAATGCTGTCTCTTATATTTCCTTGATAAGTAGGTTTATAGTACTTATTGCCTTGTGAAGTCACAAGAAGAGCAGACTTTATTCCGAGATGTCACTTAAGTGGGAAAAGTATACAGACCTGTCTGTTGGCAGCACATGAACAGATTAGCAGATAGTATGTCTTACAGATCAGTGGAAAAATAAATGAGGAAAATAGAGAAAATAGCTTGGCTGTAGATAACAAGAAGAACACAAAAATACGAAGGAGGCAGCAGGAACAGAAGGACAAGACACATCTGTAGGCTCAGTAAATGGAGTCTTGGGCAGCTCAGGGGTCCTTGCAGCTGACTGGAGTGCTGCACCATGAATGACATCATCAGGCATTGTAGAAGTATGCTGGGGCACCAAACATTGAAGATCTTGAAGTATAGTGAGAAGCACTTTCCTTAGGTATTTTTTTATAAATCCGTGTTTCTGGAAATTTTACTGGACTGTGGTACAGTCCAGCAGTCTTGATTGAATGGAAAAATAGTTGCCAGTGTTCTGAAGCACTTGTGTTCCTCCAGAGCCAGGGTATGCAGGAGAAACTGCCTGTGTTTCACTTCTATCCTAATATTCTGTTTGCCTATACTGCTGCTTCCCCACGTTGTCTAGAAAACATAAATAATGTGTCAAGAGAAACACCCAATTCTTTTTTGGTCACTAGACTCTTGTATGTCAGTGCTCCCTTTTTTGTGTTACTTTGTGTACAGGATGTGAAACCCTGCACGTATCGATATTAAACTTCCCCTGCCCAGCGTTTACAGTCTCAAATTTGATCAAACTAATCTTTTTATTTGCTGATTATGGAGTATTTGTTAATCTTACTGATTGGATATCATATGCAAACAAGCCTAGTTTAACTAGATTAACTAGTGAATCTTGATCATTGACAGAAATTAAGAAATGCAAGGATTCTTGCACAGATCTCTGTATTGCTCCAGTTGACCAGAGTCAAAAGAGTTTCAAGTAATTGTGCTGATTGAGAGTTTGTGTTCCTGTTGAACTTTGGAAGATTGCCAAATCACATGAAGATTAGGAACATTTCCATGGAAGTTTTGAGTAGGAATACTTTTGTAACAGTATGTGACAGATGAATTACCTTGAACAAAAAGGTTACCGCAGTCTGCTCCCTGCTGTATCCATGTTAATCCACACCCACATAACTGATAGTTATTTGGCCTTTTGAGTATCAGATGAATATGAAGCTACACAAATTAAAAAGTAAACTGTAGTAGGTTACCATAAATATTACAAATGATCAGAGGTCATTTATAGCACATCTAAACCATATGTTGAGAATTGATTCAGGGGTATTATTTAGGTTGTTAGTTTTAAATACCAGCTTCAACAAAGTGGTTGGGTAGCTTATTCCATACTTTCACAATCCTTTTGGATAAAGATGTACCTCCTGTTCACAGCTTTTACAGTTTTAAGAGCACTTCAACATAGTTTGCACTCGTGGCCTCTAGTTGGGTCCAACTGTTGACTTTTTCAATGCATTTGATTGTTTGAATACTTGTATCAGATCCCCTCCATATTCTTCTCTGTCCAAGGCTTAAAAGTTCAGTTTCTTCAGCCTGTCGGTGTAGGACATTGCTTTAAGCCTCGGAATGGAGTTTTTGAAGTCTTCACATCTCACAAAACATCCTATTTTCTCTCAGTCTTCGGCTGCTGTCATTCCTCATGTATTCAGTTGCTCTTGAAGTAAGACACAAGATGTAAAAAGGGTTAACTTAAGTCAGTTCTGCCTGAAAATTAAACTTCTAAGCAACAGGGGTTTATGGCAGGAAAGGGGGTTAACTGATAAGGATTCTAGATGCGAGCTAGGAACCCCCTGTGGGCGTAATCTTAAACTGACCATTTGGCCAGGGTCTCTTAACTGTCCAAATACCATGACCCCCCCTCTTTACCATAACACAGAATGACATCCGAAGCAGTAGTACTGTTTATTTCAAATATAAGGAATATAATGAATGACCTATTGATATATTGTACAGTATGTGAAATAAAACGTCCGATTGCCATATATTTGACTCGCAAGTTCTCAATTTAAATTATATGTCTCAAAATTTATAGAGATGCAGTCATTCAAAGTGTGCGGTACAAACCAGGAGTGAAGTGGCATAAATATCAATGTCACGAGTAGAGACTGACCAGGTCTTAAATATCCCAGAGAACCTGCTGCAGTGTGTCTTCTCACTACAGCCAGGTGCTCTGCAGTTTCTTGTCTCTTCAGCGATCCAATCAAAGTGGAGATGTGGCCGCTGTTTGTTGTAGATGTACAGTAACACGCTCTGCTGGTGCAGCTGGCCAGACAAAATAAGAATAATTCAAGAGGTTAATGTCACCAGTCAAGTCAAAACAACTTGCTCTGCAATCTTCTCACTCAATGGAAAGTTGTGTCACTGCCTCTGATCGCTGATCTAAGAAATCTGTTGGATATTTGGTTGCTTAATCAAAACTATCCACCTTGTTTCCCAAACAAAAGAACTGCTTCTGAAGCGCTAGTTGCTGCAGTGGTTAGGGCTCTGGAATTCTTTAAGGGAGAGTGGGAGTTCAGATCCTACAGTAGTTGAGTCACTGCAGCTACAGTATGCCCTTAAGTGAGATAATTTACTCAGTTTGCTTCAGTTCAGTTAAATCGCCTGCTGTATTAGGACAACATGTTATGGATCAACAATTAAAAGAAATTAATGTACTATTGCTGTTACTTCTTGCTGCTATTATTGTTGCTTTGATATCTGCTTATACATCTTGTAATACAATAATCAGATTATATAATTATGGTCTCTACAGCAAACATCTGAAATGAGAGTCTTTCCTTTCTTGTGTTTTTCCTTTTTCATCTGTGACTGGTCAATAACTGTGCAGATGGGGTAAGGGTTGGTCATGTCCTCATCTCCCTCTATTGAAACTGAGTCTCACAGCACGGTGCTGCAGGTGTAGGCCTGGACTGGGCACAGATTCAATGAGGTGAAGGACAAGGACAGTGAGGTTGAAGAGAATCTTAACATGTTAATTGCAGTAATTACAAGAAATGCAGCTCAAAATGAACAGTAAGAATTATTGAATGTTACAGCTTATAAATATGTGATTTAACACAATTAACAAATTGTGTTTCTTAATATAATATTATTGAAATCTTTAGCAGTTTCAATAAATGTGTTTAACAAACGCTGAATTTTGTAATTTCTTCTTTTTTGTTGATCTGCATTAATAAGAATATACATTTTTACCAGTATTCCCAGTTGTGTATTTTGTGATCAATACCTACTACTGCAGCAGATAGTATTGTATGGGAAACCTAACTTCACTGTTACTTTTGACAATCAGTGGATAATTATCTGCTGTGGAAGATTTCTCATATCTGTAGGGTAGCCAGGATTCTCATACTTCAAATTCAGCTTGTCAGAACTAAGTAACCTGTTGAAGGTTAACTGAAATGTGTAGAATTTTACAATACTGTCAATTTATTTTGATACCAAGAGTTAAAACCTTGTCTGAGAACTTGGGACTTCAGTTCCCCTATTAGATCTGAGTGAGGTGTGGATCAATATTGCAGGTGGGGTCATGATTTTGATTGGGAGCAAGTGGGAATTAAATAGAAAGAAAAGTTCCACTCAGTGCTCTATATTCAGACACATCTTTCTACAGTCTTCTTCAGCCTACTGTGTCTCACCTTCTCCGTAATAAAACTGTGTTGAGAAATGTAAGATGCCTGATCTTGTAAGAAAAGCTTCCCCTCTCATTTCCGTGTCTCGCAGGTTTAAACTTGCTCCTCACTCTCTTGTTCCTCTTTAACTTTGTCCCTTCTTTCTCTTGTCTGTTCTCCATCTGTCTCAATCACTGTCTTCACAGCAGTAATGCCAGCTAGACCCTTTTCTGTAGTGCTGCTCAGTCAGTATAGAAGTGGCTATTCAGCAATAAGACCAGAGGGTAGTAAGGAGCACTCTGCTTCAACAGTGTGGACAGTGTTGCACACGCCTTTCCCCAAAACTTTAAAACTCTAAAATATCAGTGCCTTCCCATACTACAGGAGAGAGTGTGCCTGTGACTCCCTGTGAACACAGTGTGCACTTTGGGGAATCAGTAATATGCATTGAAACTGACTCCGAGACAATAGATGTGTCCTAGGAATTAAGTTAAAAAGGATCAACTGGTGATTGGGATTTCTCAAAGCAAAATTCAGATTATTCCAAATAGTGTCCACTGAGAAGTGTATCCATGAGAAACAGGTCAATTTCCATCTGTTATAGATCCTTAAGGATTTATATCAGGATCTAAGTTACAAAGAGTAACATTAGGACACTATTCACTAAGCTGTGCCCCCTGCATCTATTATCTTACATAAGGGGTGACCCAGAGCTCCATGTCCCAGGTAACCCCATAAAAACACACAACAGAGGGAAGTAACAAAGAATGAAAAATTTTGTATATTATCCCTAACAATGGCAGATGCAAATGTTATTTCCCTTATTCAACAATTGAAGAAAAAGAAACCGGCATCCATCCGATAAAATACAAGTCTTGATGAAAAACTGGACAGTGTGAGCCTCATGTAGTCTGATTTTAATATGTCTTTCCACTAGGTGCCACACTGTAATTGGGTACAAAACAATGGGGTTTAACTGTCATTCTTTAAAAGTCAATTTTCTAAAGTTGTAGCTCATGAAAACACCCAGATTTTTTTCCAGTGCTACTCCAGTGTCTTCTACTGAAACTGGGGGAACAAAGACAGCACATTCTGCATGAAGGTTTTATAAAGCCAGGTCCAAGGGTCTCAAAACCTTTTCAAAATCTAAAATTATACAGATACTTTTGGGTAGTTATAGACACACAGTCATAGTTTTATAAGCAAATAGTAAAAGAGATGTTATATTCTGGCAGCTCAGTTATAAATTACTTAAAGATCAGAGTGCAATCCACTTTTTTTTTCTTTGTCCACAATTTCTTCCAATATGTGGCCTTTTTGAGAGGTTTGAGGTGCCTGAAATGTATGAGCAATAAGTAGGCCTAGCACACACCCTCATTTCATACACCACAGCTGTCACACACCTCTCTCACTTTTTCTGTAAACTTAGTAGCCTTGATTTGTATTTCCATCAGTACAATTGGTGATGTTACTGAACTGACAAGGTTTTCTTAGCCTTTCAAAATAAAAAATAAAATTAAAATAAAATTATGAAAATGTCCATTATTATTATCAGTGAGCTACTGGCAGTGACACTGACAAGGCAGACCTGTGCAGCGTATACACAGAGTGGCATCAGAGTGAGGAGCCAGGGAGGTTGTGTATTTGTTTTTTATAACAGAAAGTGTGTTGAGTCTCAGCACGAGTGGGATGTGATGAAGAGAGACTCGGGGTTGTTAATGTGAGAGCTCTGAGTGTGGGAGTGAGTCTCTGGAGACTGTGTGTGAGACTTCAAGTGAGGATGTCAGAGGCTGGAGGTGGACCTGGAAGTCGGAGCGCTGACTGGCCGTGAGGGGACCAGTGAGTGTCATGTGGGAGCAGGAGGCTCCAGATCAGGGAAAGAGCAGGAAGCTGCTTGTGGTGACTCGGAGCAGAGGGTGCCATCTCCCTGAAAGGGACCAGCCGGAGGGCGTGTGAGAGGTGAGGCTCAGTGAGTCCAGAAATCTGCGACAGAAGGGTTTGGCTCGGTGAGGGACCTACATTATGATCTCAGAGGACATCAGATAGAAAGGCCAGTGGAGTCAGTGAGCTGGAGACTCAGGTTTGAGAGTCTGTGAGCCAGGGACCCAGAGGTCTCTGAGGATGTGTGCCCCATGCTCTGGTGCCATGATGAGGGGCTGAGTACATCACCACTCTTGAAGGAGTGGGCTTGCAAAAAATGTGGAAACGTTCTCCAGCAGGCTGTGAGGAGTGTGTCTGGAGTGGTGGACAAGCGTGTTTGTGGGGGTCACAACCACTGTGACGTCACAGTATCATGGAGAAACGTGGTTAGTTTTCTAACTAACCTGGAATCTATATCAATGGCTGTTATGGTCCTTAGTTGGAGAGTTATTATTTTTTCCCTAATTGTTTTCTCCTTTTTCTCTGGGTGCTGCCAATTAAGATACTGCATTAAGCAAATGAGGCACAAGCATTCAAAAGGGGGAATACTGAGAGACTTTGTTTTGGTATGGCCTCATTGTTAGGCACGATCACCTTTCCGGTTCTAGCCTGTCTAGTTGTTTTTTTAGTTAGTTTGTCGGGGGGGGGTCTTTTCTTTGTCTTTCCCCTCCCAATTGGAATACAAATGTGCACCTCTGCCTCCCAGTGTTTTTTGGTATAATACAGTTTATTTGTTTTCTCAAACATAATTGCTTCTCTCTCACACATTATAATAGTAATTTTAACACAACTAATGTACAGTACTCTATTGATAATGGAGTCCATCTGTATTAATATTAATGGTATTCAAGTGAAATGTACAGATGGATCCCAAGTCTAAAGATTTCCCCTGTGGCAGACAAAGTCTGAGGCAGAATTCTGGTTTTCATACAGACTTTCTCTCTCTTGACCTGCTGTTTTGTAGTGAAGTTCAGTTTCCTGACTCGTACAAAGTGGATGCAGTCACATGGTCGATTCCTCTGCCAAATTATGATTGAGATTGTTTATTGCTTCACATTTTGATTATGTATTGTTCAGAATCCAGAATTTGAAGCAGCTGTTATCTTCATCCTCCTCCTCCATGGACACTCTGAGATGGATAATGACATTATGTTGTATATTACTGCTGAGCTGGGTGTTGTAGTGAAGACTTGGAAAGATGTGGATGAGCTGTGCAGATGTTCAGCTGTGCTCCTGTCTCTTTGTCTGCAGGATACTGAAATGTGAACTAACAGAGGGATGTTGTGAAGATCTGGCCTCTGTTCTTCAATCTCAACACTCCAGTCTGAGAGAGCTGGATCTGAGGTTCAATAAACTGGGGGATTCAGAAGTGAAACTGCTGTCTGCAGCTCAGAGGAATCCCAACTTTAAATTAAGAACACTGACGTAAGTGAACACTGGTGATTTCTTTTTATTGTTTTATTTAGATATGTTGACTCACAGCATTCCGTTTTTTACATGCATCAAAACGTAACACCTAGAAAATACAAAACAAAAACGTGACATATAAAAGGATTTTTTTGTCTAATGTTATTCAGGTTCTTGTCTTTGGGCTCTTTGTAAACATATGATTACTGAGAGGCTCAAAACACAACCTTTTTAAATATGTACTGTATATGTAGTTGATTTTTAATTCTGTAGGTAATTTTCTTCTTGAAATTTCAATCATAGAGTCCTTGCAGATTTGAACACTAGGTCTGTCCAACCAGTTTTTAGTGATTCTCTCCAGGAAGGTGAATTAGTGGATTTATGCCGATTTGAGATTCCTCAGTTGCTATGGGAGTGCCAGCCTCCCTTTCCATTTGAATCTTACGCTTATCTCTTATATTCCTCCTTTTTTTCTAATAAATAGGAAGTAGTATGGTTTGTAATATTTATCCATTTGTTTATGTCTAATCTTTAAATCTCTTTTGAATCTGGTGTGCTGTATGTGTGGAGTTTGTATGTTCTCTCCATGTTTGTGAGGTGTTCTAGTTTTCTCCCACAGTCCACAAATGTGCTGGCAGGTTAATAGGCTTCTGGGAAAGCTGGCACTGGTGTGAGTGTGTGCCCTTTGATAGACTGGCATCCTGTCCAGGGTTCAAACCTGCTTTGTGTCTAGTGCTTCCTGGGACAGACTCTGGGTAACTGTGACCCTGAATTGGATAATTGTTTGTTTACAGTAATGTTGATGGAGTTCAAATGCTACAATGCATTTATCTTAGCTGAGAGAATAATCTTAAGCACCTGAATAACCATTCCTCTTTCGAATGGTTTAAAGTCAGGGTTCCATTCTATATGTCTCAAACCCTCAAAATGACTTCACATTACAAATTATTTTCTATGTGTTAAATTTAATAACATTGTAGCAATTTCTTGTTTTCATAATACTTTGAGTTATATTATCTATAAAAGGTAATGTTTTCATTGAGATGGATACTTCTTCATCATTTCGCTAAGGAGCTGCCATTCACTTAAGCTGTTAAAGCTTTAAGTTAAACACAGCATTAACATTTTAAACAACTAAGGTTACATTTCAAGAAGAACTTCCAAAAAGTACCTTAGATGATCTAAAGTACTGTAGTTATCAAACATGCAGGACTGTCTCTGGAAGACAGCAAATGTGCTTTCTGTACCTAGAGGCTTAAACCCCACTGCTTTGAGTGACTTTACATCCATGCTTCGGAGAAATACTAGAAAGCTTTATCATATATCACATCAGTTTTCCTACCATAGCAGGGGCACTGTCAGTCGTCAGAGAGAATATTTCATTTGTGTCATTTCCTCTATCTTAAAAATGATTAATAAGCATCTTAGCTACATCTTCCCCTGTAGTTGTGCCATTCATGGGCTTGGGGCATCACAGCTCTTCTCAAATTCCACCTCAGTGACAGTATCTCACAAGAATTGATAATGGTGTTACATTGTTTATATCCACACACTCATCATGTGCAACACAAAATAGTTTTACACCTTTTAAATGCCAAGATTAGTTGTTTGTTAACATTTTCAGCCATTCCACTTACAAATGCAGCCATTCAAAATGCATGGTACAACCCTGTACATTGCGAAATTACCTACAGTTCACCGCGTTATACCGCAGTATGTGATTGGCTGGCCAAAATGACCTATAGGTGGCACTCGTGGTGCATTGGTTGTTAGTGAAGTGATTGCTTCATTTAATCTCTTTACTGTGGATGTTTAAATCCGCCTAATATGGAATATTAATATAGATTTTACAACTAAAGGGACATTTAAGTATATGAGGATAAAAAGAAGAGGAGAATAATGTATTTGAAGGTCATAAACGATATTAATTTAGGGACATAAACATATTATGTAAACTGTATATGGCTGGTATTGGTAGTTTAAAGAAAAAATACACAAAGGTATTCCACTTAATTCCTAAACATTTTAAGCATCAAAGTCTTTCATTCGGTTACATACTGTGGTTATTTTGGAAAAGTTTTTACATGCTCTTTCTGACTATATAATGTTTACATACTTCATAAAAAGTTATAATGCTTTAACATTTTCTATGAATACTTGCACTTGTTATCGCAGTAAAAAACCTCATTCTTTTAAGAATTTGTTTAATAGGGAATATGATATGCAATTAATAAAGAAATTAATAATGATATGATTATATTCATATAGCTCAAATTATCACAGTAGTGCACTTTCTTTGTAAACATCTGCATCAGTTTGACTTATTCACCCACAAATACTTGGAAACATGTTGCCTGCCCTGTTCAGTTATAGTTTAAATTGTTAAGTGGTGTGTTGGTGTAATGGCTTAGGCATCTGGCTTGCATGCTGGAGGTGGGGGGTTCAAACCTAGCTTTTCCCATTAGTTTTCTAATGAATAAACATTTCTTTGAAAAACTAAAATAGTAAATATTATCGACACTAAATTGAATTTGTTGGTATTTCCAAATATCACAACAAGTTCAAAGTTAAGGGAGTTACGTGATTAATCTTTTCTATGAATACTTGCACTCGTTATCGCAGGAAAAAAACTAATACTTTTAAAAATCCGCTAAATAGGTAACATACAGATGCAGCCATTCAAACATGCAAGGTACAAACCCGTACCACACGCAGCTACCCACAAGCCACCGTGGCATACCACAGTACATGATTGGCTGGCCAAAATGACTGACAGGGGCACTCGTGTTGCATTGGTCGTTAGTGAAAAGATTTAATCATTTCATC
Organism: Lepisosteus oculatus; assembly: GCF_040954835.1. Classification (NCBI taxonomy): domain Eukaryota; kingdom Metazoa; phylum Chordata; class Actinopteri; order Semionotiformes; family Lepisosteidae; genus Lepisosteus; species Lepisosteus oculatus. The sequence goes on from NC_090713.1 coordinate 11,244,079, forward strand.
TCTTTACTTTGCACATTTTAATCTGCTTAGTATTGAATATTTATTTTGAATTTTACAACTAAAGGGAAATTTTAGTAGCAGAGCATAAAAAGAAGAGGAGCATAATGCATCTGATGGTCATAAACTACATTAATTTAGGGACATAAACATATTATGTAAACTGTATATGGGTGGTATTGGTAGTTTAAAGAAAAAATACACACCAGTATTCCACTTTCTCCCTAAACATTTTAAGCATCAAAGTCTTACATGTGGCTATTTCGGAAACATTTTTCGTGTTCCTTCTGACCATATTAAGTTTATATACTTTGTGAAAAGTGATAACCTTTTCTGCAAATACGCTCATTATCAGAGTAAACAAAAGCATACTTTTAGAATTTGATTAATAGGGAATATAATATGGAATCGAGTATCTAAAGAAATTAATAACGATATAATTATATTCATGTACTGTAGCTCAAACAGTAGTATAAGACTTTCTATGGATATTTGTTCTTCATTTCCAGTGGTTTCCATGTGACTACGTCTGTGGTATGATGGCTTAAGTGATGACTTCTAAGCCTGAGGTCTGGCGTTTGAACCCAGTTATTGCTATGAGTTTTCTTTTAACAATTAACATTTCTTTGAAAAACTAAAATAGCAAATATTATGGACACTATATTGACATTTTTTATATTTCTAAATATCACAACATGTTCAAAGCTAAGTAATTTATTAATAACAACGGATAATTTCAAACTGCTACTAATATTAGTACTGACATAACAAACATGTGTGCCATACGGTGTACGCGTTACTGAAGCTAAAAGTGTAGCCTTTGTCACTAATATAACCCCTAAATAAAGACATTAATATAGAAGTCCCTACGTTACAAACTGTATATGGCTGGTATTGGTATTTTAAGGAAAAAATACACACTAGTGTTGTACTTTCTCCCTAAACATTTTAAGCATCAAAGTTTTACGTGTGGTTATTTCAGAAACATTTTTATGTGCTCCTTCTGACCATATTAAGTTTAATATGTGAATATTTAATATGTGAATAAAGTGAATTCTGTTTTTTTCTGTTGATACACAATTCCATATTATATTCCCTATTTATCAAATTCTAAAAATGTCAATATAGTGTCCAGAATATTTGCTATTTTAGTTTTTCAAAGAAGTCTTTAAAAGGTTTGAGGCATTTGTTAAATTGCCCCACTGGATAAGTTGTTTGGAATTTAACTAGTTTTACAGCTCTTAAGCATACTGTAGTTTTGGCCACAGGCAGTTTTCCTCCCCCTCTTCATTCTCATAGTAGAGTAGGTGAACCTTCCAATGAAAGACAGTCCCCCTTCCCCCCACAGACAGACTGACAAATGTTTTATTAGAAAAAGAGATTCACAACTCAAAGCTGTGTCAGTCTCCTGTGTAAAAAATCGGTTTGAACATCATTGGTGCTATTTTTAAGACGCTGCTGAGTAAAGTATAGGAATTTTCCTGCTGTCAGCAGTATTGTGTATATAGTTGACCTTTACCTGAATGGAAACAGGACATAAAGAAAGGGTTTCAGACATCAAACAAAGCTTTATTCCCATGCTTACAGGTTCCAGTTAGTGCGTAATTACGCATTGATGAAACACGGGAGGTTTATAAAAAGAGAATTAGCTCACTGATACTTTTGTGTAGAGGCTGTGAACATTTTCACAAGTAGAAGTCTTTAAAATGCGTTTTGTTTGAAGGCTTTCTCTGTTTCTCTTGCAAAGATATGGACGTAAGAATATTTGTATGTGGTAAAAAAATTGGCGTAATTTTAATTGATACGCAATTACGCATCATCTGTTGTCAGATTGTGAATCAATAAAGGCATTTAATTAAACACGCATTTGCAATTTTAATCAAAATGGGGGTAATGGGGTTAGACCATTAGACATGCAATACACTTCCTCATGATCATCTTAGAATCTTTGTGTAAGCTGTAAGTTTTTTTTTACTTTTTTATTATACATTTTAAACACTTTAATTTTGTAAACGGAACACACATTCTGTACAGATACAGTACAATCACATTCTCCTGTCCTCCCGTGATGTAAAATGAATTAGCATGTGATTGAGATAACAATGCATTGCCCAATGAGTGAAATGTTCTTTTTTACAAGTGTAAAAAGAGGTGATACATGTCTCCTCTATAACTCTTCAGTTTACAGAGACATTCCAGTAGACTCTCACAACATTGTCCAATAATACTCTTCTTGTGTCTAATTTTTAGTTTAGCAGGATTTGCACGATACGCACATTGTTTAATGGGGATGACATTACCCACATCTTTTATCACTGTACAACACTTGAGTTGGAGTGTCTTTTAATAAAACAGAGCACCTTGCAATACATATACTGTAACTACTTTTGATGGGTAGCCACATCAGCCTGCGTAGTCTGCAAAGGAACAAGTAATAGGTTTATTCCATGCTGAAAAGAGAAGAGAGAAAATGCAATATTCCGGTTGTGAAGCCTTCTTCAGGTGTGAGGGTCTTCAGCTCAAAATGAAACGTTTGGAGTTTGTAACGTAGGGCGCTCAGAATGAGTTATACTTTGATGAGGGCTTGCCAGCGCGATAACGTCACTGCTTTTCATATGAATAGCAGGGACCTGGTCTGTCAGGGTTGAAGGCAGATCTCACTGTAGCTTGACTGGCTGCTTCCCTGTTAAGTGGCGCTGGAGGCCTGGATTATATTCCACAACTGGTAGAGTGTGAGCCTGAAAGCACTACGTTATTAATTCTATCTTCTTCAATTTATTCCACCAGACAGTACATGAATATAATTATATCATTATTAATTTCTTTAGATACGCAATTCCATATTATATTTCCTGTTTATCGAATTCTAAAAGTATGCTTTTGTTTACGCCGGTAACGAATTCACAGAAAATTCACAGAAAAGGTTAAAACACTATCACTTTTCACAAAGTATATAAGCTTAATATGGTCAGAAGGAGCACGTAAAAACGTTTCCAAAATAACCACATGTAAGATGCTTAAAATTAAATTAAACATTGATGCTTAAAATGTTTAAGGAGAAAGTGAAATACTGGTGTGTATTTTTTCTTTAAAATACCAATACCAGCCATATACAGTTTACATAAATGTTTAAGTTCCTAAATTAATATTGTTTATGAGCATGTGAAAGACATGGTGAATCGAAGATTCTCAAAACTTACTTTGTATGATTGGACACAAATACGTGATCGGATCAACAAAATGCTGTGGTGTTACTTTTTGTCAATTAAAAAATAAAGTATTTTCGTTTACAAAGACTGTTACAAAAAAAGTGGACCAGGGTAAAATTTGAGCTTACAGCTTGTCCAAGGTCATTCATTATTAATTCTATTAGTATTATCTTCGGTAAAGACTTTGATGCAAAAAATAATTCTGCATAATTAAAATATTTATGATAAAGGTGGTAGGTTGTGTACTTTTGTCCAACTGAGCAATCTTGCTTTCATAAAATATATCAACTTTTTAATATTTAATGATTAACATGCTGTAATACACAGTTTAAAATTAAAAGTCTAAAGAGTATACAACTTAAAATTCTTAATTGAATAAAAATTGTCTCTCAGCAGTGATCGGGATTCGAAACCAGGTGTTTTCTGGTGACAGCTCAAATGCTGTACATGAGAGGTTAAGCTTTATTAGCTCCACCAGGCGGTTATACAAGGTGATTCCGGATACTATTAACATAAACTAATTTGCATGTGGTGTCATGCGGTTTGGCAAAATACGATATGTGTTATAATGTGACACGCCCACTGGTTGTACCACAAGGTAGCATGCTCGTTTTGAATAGTTGCATCTGTATGATGGAATCGATTATCTGCAGAAATTAATAACAATAATAATTTAATGTTCTAAATATATGTATTGTAACAACTGTGGGTTTCGGTATGGAATGGAGCAGGCATGGGACTAAGGGAATGCAGCTGAACAACACATTTATTAACTCGAACCGGGGGGAGGTACACACACGGACAGGAGTTACAGCGCTGCACCTTCACAAACACACACAGACGAAGGGAAGAGGCAGTCTCCCAGCCTCTGTACTACTATATACAGTCCCGTAGTCCCGCCCCCAGGTGCAGCTCTCAGCCTGCGTTGCGTGCACCTGCTAAAGCGCCCCGCGTGGCTCTACAGTATTTATATAGCTGGTAGTATTACTGTAATCCACTTTCTTTGTAAACACGTTTTATTTTTAATTTGACTCATTCACGCATGATGAAGTATTATGTACGCTAAATTAACATGTTTTTGTTTTTTTGTATATAGATTATAACACATTCAATGTTAAGTTATATTAATAATGAAATAAAAATGTGAATACGGTCAGCTGTTCAACCAGTTTAATTCAAAACACTTTATTCGGTGGGGCAATTCAACAGACGCCTCAAGCCTTAAAGTGAAATTGTATAGATTTTAATTAGAATCGAGAATAACAAAACAGTATTAAAAATACCACTGAAACTATAATAATGTGTCTGGTCATTATTAACAGTATTAATTTAATAATAATTATTTCAAGCTTCTTCTATCTTTTTTCAGAGTCATTTTTTTCTTCGGTTTTCATAAACTTCGCTTATTAAAATACCTATTTATGAGACATGATGATTCAAATGTCAATAACTTTGTGAACAAATGACACAGAGCCTGCAACCTACAGTTTAAAGATCTGGATTTGTGAAAAATTTCACAGCTTTTATTTAAACAATATCTAGTATCTGGTTGCATTTTTAGAAACATTAGTTTGAATAAAGCGGATCCCAGGTGCAAGTGACTTCATAACACGAGAAGGCATTATGCTATATTTTTTATGCATCAGTTGAAGCCTTCTGAAGTCTCTCAAAAACATAAAAATGTAACGTAATATTGTGTGGCCCGATGGGCAACTGATTCTTTTAATTTTAAGAAGTTCAAAAATAGGAAACAATGACGTGTGCCTCAAATAGACATTGCATGGTTTTAAAACCCATAAAAAACGGTTTAGTTAAAACACGAAATCCACGAAATAAAGGTGATTTTTCTCCTTGTGATCATCTTAGAATGTTTGTGTAAGCTGTAAGTTTTTTTTTACTTTTTAAATTAACACTTAATTTTGTAAACGCATCATGCATCTCATACAAATACAGTACAATCACTTTCTCCTGTCTTCCCGTGGTGTGAAACGAATTAGCAGGTGATTGAGAAATTAGCGCACTGCATTGAGTTCAGTCAGAGAAGAGGTGGTGCCGATTGTATTTCTGACTGTTTTGTCACAGTTCAATATTTTAGATACATCTAAATAAAGTCAGGCATCAGGTGCATAAACTATTAGTAATCAATCATTTGTATTAAAATACGTACTGTAATACATCGTTGCACTTCTACATCTTGTAAAACTGTCGCAGGATGTGGGGCGTTGAGACACTCAAAGGGTGGAGATTGATTGGGCTATGTTGATTAGTGTTGCAGGATATGGGCCATTGAGGCAGTAAAAGGCTGGGTGATTAGGTTATGCTGATTTCCAGGGTGGTGTTAATGTTGCCTCTCACTCAGGGGGGGGACTGCAGTTGTCCCAATGAATACCGTCTAGCAGGAACAATTAGGTTAGACTTGGAGGTGTGAGGAGTCACAGAGCCAGTTTAGCCAGACGAAGGGAGGAGGAGAGAGAGCTGGAGAGTGAACAATGAACTGAAAGGGTCCCATGACACCTAGCTCAGCACCCCCACAGTCCTCAGACAACACCAGCTTCCTCCTGGAAAATACTGGGCAAACCTGATTCTGCCAGGTACTGTGGAAAATCCCCTGAAATGGATTGGCTAAGCAGAGGGATAAAAACACCTGAGACAGGACAGAGGGGTCTCGGAACTCCCACTGGACCCTGGAGACGACACAGGCAGCGCCAGGGAAGCTGCAGAGTGCGAGACCATGGAGGAAAGGACCTATTAATCCAGGAATTGACAACTACGGGAGATATTGGCATTGGTACAGAGACTTTTTAATACCTGAAGGCAAAGGACAAAGAACCTGGCCCAGTTAATGGATGCAAACTGAGCGGAAATAGAGTACAGCTCGTGGGAGTATTTCGAGTGTAACCTGAATGGAGACAGGGAAATTGAACTGGGTGATACCCCTCTCCTTAAAGTGGTTGTTTGCCTCCAGGCCATCAACGACTTTCACCGATATTAAGAAGAAATGTGGTAGTGGCCTCTTTTCAGTACTTTACAGAAGAAAAGACTGTTGTCCCTTTGGGTTTCATTGTGCCCCCAACTATTTCATTGTGCCCCCAACTATTTTCTGGTTGTTGTGGATGTTCCTTTTTTATGCTTCTTAGAATAGTAGATTGTGTTGATGTATGTAGAAAATAAAAGGGCACTTATACAATACAAATGCTTGTCGCTGGTCTGTGTGTGCATTGGTGATTCTGGGAGATAAACAGAACCTGTGGTAATGTAGAGGGGCCCTAGCACCCCGTTTATACTGCTAGGTGGCGTAGTTGTACACGACGCAGGGACATTCCTCACCCATAAGGTTCACCTTACTGTGACAAAAACATTAATTTTTTAAGACTGTGTTCAAACATATATTAAATCTGACTATAAAAAAACCAGGGTTCACCTTTTTTCCATTGTCCATTGTCAACATATTTACTAAAACTACCCATCTCACTGTGTTAGTCTCACTGTACGCCCCGGTGCTCACTAAATTTTCACACTCCCAGTAAAATAATAAACCCATTTCCCGCATTGTCACCTCGCACCAGGGGGGAAGGAAAAGTGCCCGCAGTCATTTTTTCCACTGACAAAGTTGATTAAAACCCATTCAAAGGGTGTGATGTGTTAACACAAACTCTGCTTAACGGTATAAAGCAAGTGATATGTTACTGAATACAAAATGTAAGAATAGCAATTACAAACATACTTGCTTTATACTTACTGTTGTAACAGCAAGGTGACTTTCTGCTCAATTTAAAAAAAAGCTACAGTACAGACAAATTTTAAATTCTTCAAGCAAAATTAGATGTTTGTCAATATCTGCAACTTTGCAAGCAGTACACAACTTGTCAAAAGGTACCTTTTGTCTCTTGTGCACTCAACAAAGGTTTATTTTTTATAATTCTGAAATTATATCTTGCCACCCGCTGTTCAAAAGCTGTATGGTTTCAAAGTATGTGTGAAATATCTTTTCTTACCCCAGTTAGCGTGAAGAAATCCTAAATAACGAAACCATGACTTATAATAATTAATCCAGATAAACTCACACCACAGCCAACAACAAGCTATAATAGTGCACTATGTTTATATATTCGGCTATGTAAGAAACAAAGTAATTCTCTGATCAGGGTTTGAAAAGCCTGGGTGCAGCGCACTACATGACAGTCCATTGTAGTTCAGGTGGGTAGCTGCGTCAGCATGCGTAGGCTGCAAAGGAACAAGTAATGGGTTTATTCCATGCTGAAAAAAAGAAGAGAAGAACGTCAAATGTTTCCAAAATGTCCCCTTGTGATATTTTAGCTGCTTAGTTACACAACTCCATATTCATATTACTATCAAGAGGTATTAAATCAGTACAACTTTTATGAAATTCAGGTATTTTAAACGTATAATTAAAAAGTGTTTTTTAAACTATCTAAACCATTTTTTACAGCATTTAAAGTCATGCAATGTTTGAGTTAGGCAGGAACATGTAATTGTATCTTATTTTCGATTAAATTGTTGAAAATAAAAAATAATAATTTGCCCATCATGTTGAAAGGCTGTTCTTCGATTACTGCAATTGTAAAAAAAATAACCGTTCCCCCCTCCCTTGATTAACTTAAAAGATTTCCAGTAGGAAATGCTTAAACACAAAACCATCACGTGTCGATTTAAGTGTCCTTCTTTCAGTTGGGTATGCATGATGAGCAACAAGGGGTCATTGTTATGATTTCTCTATAATGATCAAATCCCTCAACTCATCCACTTGTGGTTATTTTGGAAACATTTTGACATGTTCCTTTTAACTACATTGCTGTCGATTATTGTAGAAATAGACAAAATGAAATGCTTGGAATTTGTCAAGTTAAACTTTGATGCAGGACAAATAAATGTATTTCCCACAAGCTATACTGTAGTGGATTTAAAACTAAACATCATTGCGCTGTATGCCTGTGGCACGTCTTTGTTCAAGTTTTAAAGCTACAGTATGGAAAAACGAGTGATAAGAAAAAACAGGACATTTGACATTTGAGTACTGGTAAAGAGCAACAATGACAACAGAGCATGCCACTGAAAATTTATCCCATCGCCCGAGCAGAACTGTCTATTTTCCATAACCGACAGTGGGGTGTAACACTCTTCTATAAATTGAAGGTTGTGAAAACAGTGAGTGACAAATCACCTTGAATACAATTTTAAAATACAGTTTGAAATGATTCGTTGTTATTAATAAATCACTTTGCTTTGAACATGTTGTCAAATTTAGAAATATCAAAAATGTCAATATAGTGTCCGGAAAATTTGCTTTTTTAGTTTTTCAAAGAAATGTTTATTTGTTAAAAGATCACTCATAGCGATAACTGAGTTTGAACCACTGACTTCGAGCATGCGAGGTATATGCCTAACCCATTACACCAACATACGCCAACATGAAGTCAGCTACAACTTAAGCTGCAGCTGAAAAGGATAGGCAAAATGTTTTCACGTAATCACGGGTGAATGAGTTAAACTGATGCAGACGTTTACAAAGAAAGTGGACCACGGTAATACTTTGAGCTTACAGCCTGTCCAAGGTCATTCATTATTAATACTATTAATAATACCTTCCGTATCACATCAAAATTGAAAATTTTTTTACAAGTGTATGAGGCGATACACAACGTGTCTGCTCTATAACTCTTCAGTGTACAGAATAATTTTCTGCAGAGTTACACAACCTCGTCTCATCATAGTAAACAACAGTCACTGGCTTATTTGAAGGTGTAACACATCTTCACTCTCATGGTACAGTTTCAACATACTGTGCAGTATGTTTTCTGTTACCACTATAAGAAGAATACAAGCTTTAAAAAAATAACGAATGTCAAAATGTTTCCAAAATGTCCAAAATATGTTTCCAAAATATTTTAGCTGCTTAGTTTCACAACTCCATATTAATATTGCTATCAAGTTGTATTTAATCAGAACAACTTTTATTTTTTTACAATAACAGCAAGTGGTGTTCTTACTACTTATTCTTAGAAAAGGATAAAACATTATAACTTTTTATGAAGTATAGAATTTAACTTAATAAAGTTTGAACAAGCACGTTAAAACCAGAACCCATGTAAGTTACCAAGTTAAAGACTTTGATGCATAAAATATTTATGCATAATTAAAATATTTATGATGAAGGTGGAAGGTTGTGTACTTTTGTCCAACTGAGCAATCTTACTTTTATAAAATATACTGACTTTGTAATGATTAATTATTAACATACTGTAATATACAGTTTACAATTATTACAAATCTAAAGAGTATACAACTTAAATTCTAAATTGGAAAAAGATTGTCCCTCAGCAGTGACCGGGATTCAAAACTGGGCGTTTTCTGGCACCAGCTCAAATGCTGTACATTAGATGTTAAGCTTTTTTAGCTCCACCTGGCACTTTTACAAGGTGCTTCCGGTTACTATTATCATATTTCAGTTTGCATGCGGTATGATGCACCATGCCCACCACGTTTTGACGCAGTGTACTCTGTGCATTTTGAATGGCTGGATCTGTATATTAAAGGGGAACTGCGATGCTTATTTTTCATTTTGGGATTATAATGAATCTGCAATGATGAGTGCATTTCAAATCATAAGGAAACTACCAAGTACAAGATAACATGTATCATAACAATCTCCAATTTATATCACAAAACAGACGAAGTGTCAATGTACAGTATGTGTAGTGCCAAATTGCCATCATTGTCTGTGATTCAGAATGAGGCATGCTTTAGACCAAGTAAGTTTTGCTACTATGTTAATTCTAAATATTTTATTGAAACTGACACATACAAGCAAACATGTTTTAGATACTTTTAAGTATTGCAAAAAATGAAACCTGCCAACCAACTAAAACACATTCATATTTATTTTAATTTCATTTCTTGTTCACTTGCAGCGACTAGTGAGCAGGAAGGGCCGGGTTTATGGTGCAATTTGCACAAAATCTTGCTCTCGCCCTTGGTGAGACCAGCTGATTCTCGTCTGCCTTCGACAACATGGCAACCATGCAGTACTTCCACAGAGTTCATGATTGTGTACTTAATTTGAAATTAGAAATGTTGAGATACTATCAGTTTATTTTGTTACGGATATTTAAAACCAAGTCTAAGAATTTAGGACTGCAGTTCCCCTTTTAGATCCGAGTGAGGTGTGGACCAATATTGCAGGTGGGATCATGATTTTGATTGGGAGCAAGTGGGATTTAGTTCCACACAGGGCTACACACATCTTTCTAAAGTCCTCCTCATCTCAGTGTGTCTCACCTTGCCCAGTAATAAAACTGTGATGAGAAATATAAGATACTTGATCTTGTAAGAAAAGCTTCCCCTCTCATTTCCTTGTCTGACATGTTAAATCCTGCTCCTCACTCTCTAGCTCATCTTTTACTTTGTCTCTTTCTTTCTCTTGTCTGTTGTCCATCTGGCTCAATCATTCTCTTCATAACAGTATCTGCCAAACAACAACAAACACACATAATCTGCCAGGTGTTTGTCCATTAATTTTTTGGTACAGTATGTAGTCCTCTAGTTTAGTTCTTATAATTTGACCTTCCATGTAATAAAAATCACACTTTATTGCACTGCATTTCCATTTCTCCAGTCCCTGGCTTTAGTGTCTGTTGGAAGAGTTGTGACAATGGCTTCTGAATACATGTAATGTGACATAATATAATATTATTTAAGCATTAATAGTATTAGCCATAAACACTGTCATGCACAAATCTTTAAATAAATAACAATAATAATAAAACAATGACAATCTGCAAGAGTTCAATTTTTAGATCCATTCATTGTTTTTTTTGTTCTTACAGTACCTGGTGAATTTAAGCCTAACACTGAAGAAGATTCCTTAGCGGAGCAAGGTGGCAGAATTCCTTATCTTCAAAGATACAGAACAAACTCCTCCAGATGTTCATCAAACACCACAGTCTGCAGACCTGCTGATCAAACCCCTCCGAGTAGACTGTGTGAAGGACCGTGTTTCCATTGTGCTCTAGTATATGTGGAAGGTAGAGACAGGTCTCTCTCCTGCTCTGGATCTGATCCAGTGTGTAATTGGATGAGTATAAATTTGTTTCTTATCTCTAGAATTAAAAAAGATTGTATCTTAAATATATAATTAGTTCTCTTGGTTTGCTATGCACATTTTGTCTTAATAAAATTGGATTTGCATACCTGCAAGTTTTTATTTTGTGCAGTTAATTCCTAGGAAGATGGCATGGTAGCATACTGGTTAGTATTGCTGCCCAACAGCACTGGGACCCTGGATAAAGTTCTGGGATGCTACTGTATCTGTGTGAGGTTTTTATATTCTCTTGATGTTTACATGGGTTTCCTCCAGGTACTTCAGTTTTCTCCCACAGTCATGTTCGTAGATTAATGGGATTCTGGGAAAATTGACTCTGGTGTGAGTATGTGTCCTGTGATGGACTGGAGTCCCGTTCCAATTGTACCCTGTCTTGTGCCTATGGATTTCTGTGATAGGCTCTGGCTCCCTCATACACTTTCAGTAATAAGTCTCTTTCTGTATGTAGAGTGGAAGAGTGTGTATGAACAGTTTGTCTATATGTAGGCATCACTGCAGGGATGTGGATTTAAACTGACTGTGTACACTGACTGCGTAAACCGGGTTCACTCTGGTTTCAGCTGGTACTAATGGGGTTGAACATGTATTTTCAGTTTTTCCAGTAGAAAGGTACTGCTGGTTCTTCTGTATGTCCATGTTGCACCTGATCCAGACATAGCGCAGAAAAGGAATGCACAAACACTTGCAAAAGCTTAAATATATAAAACAATCACAGATAGCTGTGTGTTACAAAAGAACATGTGAACATGCATATTTCAATTATAAATTAATCAAAACGTGTTAAACATAAATATATTTTAGATTTTGTGTAGTACAGTAGCTAGCATTGAACTGTGTGTTAGATGCAGATGATCCACGGAGCCAGCATCTTAAGATGTTCATATTTAGAGGCAATTTGCTTAAATAACAAACTAGCCTGTGGATACTGATGTGCCAGAGAGGTGGAAAAGCTATTTCCCTATGCCATCACTTTAAAATGTATCCTCAGTAACTGCTGCTATCTCATAGTGGGTTTCTAACACTGTGTATAGTTACACAGTGCCTTTAGTTCCATCCATTTTCTAATCACTTTATCCAGTAGAGGGGAGCTGGAGCCTATCCCAGCAATAACAGGCGCAAGGCAGGATACACCCTGGACATAACACCAGTCCATCACAGGGCAGACACACAACACAAACACACACATTCACACCAGGGCCAATTTATCCAGGAGCCTATTAACCTGCCAGTATGTTTGGACTACGAGAGGAAATCAGGTCACCTGAGGAAACCCATGATAATTTAAGCCACTGAGCCACTGGTGCTCCTGTTGTATTTCTGAAAAAAGATACAAAAAGCATGCTAACCAGTGTCCAACCCTATTCTTTAGGTAATACTAGGTAATTCTTTAGGTAATAATTAGAAAAATATTTTAAATTATATTTTACCCTATTATATTTTATCCTCATTTTTCTTTATTTTTAAATTTTGTATTTTACTTATTTTCGGAAAGTCAGATTTAATGTATATTTGAACAAAGTCTTGTAAATTCATATTTTTTTCAAGATGAGGAAAAGGGGCAGCAATTTATTACATTGAAATTGTTCATATTAATTATTGATTACTAATAGTTCATGCTAACATCTGACGTTCTTATTTAGATATATATGAAATATTGAACTAAGTGTGACATAACATTCAGAAATACAATCGAGAATCACTTGTGGTATTTGTATAAATGAAACTGTTCTAAAATGTATTAAAATCGATTTAAATGTATAATTTTGCCATGTGTAATGTCACGAGGAAGTACAAAAAGCACGTTCTTTGTTTAACGATGGTTTCAAAAATAAAACTAAATGGTGAGAAAGCTATTTTAATGCCAATTAAAATTTTGAAGTTAAAAGAAATGATTTACGTTGCTTGATTAATTTTAGGCAGATGCACTCGGTGCTGTAAGCACTCCAGGCTGCAGATGGCTCATTCTGTCTTGCTGAGCTCCATACCTCCTCCCTCTCTCGGTGCCGCCTCTTCTCTGAAGGAGCTCAGTGGGCGGGGCGCTACTTTCTCCGCGACCTGCTGATCTGCTTCACACCACAGGAAGACAGGAGAAAGTGATTTTCCCGTACGTGTTATGTTAACAAAAATAAAGTGTTTAAAACATTTAAAAATTAAACAAAAACTTCCAGCATACACAAAGATTCTAAGCTGATAACGAAGAAATGTTTTTTTAACGATCTAAACCAGGGGTGGGCAAACTTTTTTGGCCCAAGGACCACATAAAATTTTGAAACTGTATTGCGGGCCACTTCACACTGCTGTTACAGAGAGAAAAAAATATTTTAAATATAAAAAAATAAAAACTGAATAAACCTTGACATTCAACACACAAGCCAAGTCTTCTCTTATTTTTTATTTTGATAAACTTATTTTCTCAAATTTGTTCTTGCTCTCTGGACAAAGAATATCTATGGTTTCTATCATACACTCTTTCAAAGCTCCCCTTCAGAGAGCAGCTTGCTTTATTTAGCAATTTTATATGCACGCTCTTCATTCACTGTCAACTTTCTGCTTCTTCAATCCACTCATTTTTTCACAGGTTCCCTCACAGTACGATGGAACCACTCTTAACTGGTGAATCAAATTGGTAAAGCAGGGGTTCCCAAACGTTTTGGGTCAATGCCTCCCTTGACCTGTCATATTTTCAACATGCCTCCCCTGTGTCAAAAATAAGTTCAATGGCAGTGCAATACTTTACAACATTTTATACATTTGAAAAGGAAATGATAGGTCAAAATAAAAACAAAGTTAATCCAATTTTTATTAGTTTTAATCATTTTCAAAACCAATAGACTTGATCAAAATAGTAAAAAATACTTGGCAACACATTTTATTGAAATTATTTGAATGTGCAAGCAATTTGAAAAAAATAAAAAATAGTCAACATCTTGGTAAAATGCAAATAAAATGACTAAATAAAAATGTAAACATCTAACATCAATGTTTTTTAAAAAAGGTGGAGAAATACAATGTATTTTTGTTTGTGCCTCTTAATGGCTGGGTGGGCTTGTTTAATAAATTATGTTAACATAATTCAACAAAGAATTGGTAGCATACTGGGTAGCATTTTTGGAATGGCAACATGTATCTCCTCAACTCTTGATCTGGACTTGGATTTGATAACCGCAAGTGCTGAAAACCCAGCTTCACAAAGACAGGATATTGCAAAGGGAAGCAGAATTCAAAGAGCTCTGTTGCTTATTCCTTGGTACTTTAATAGTATGAGATTTTTTGCATTGTGCTACGTGGTACGCTATTTTGTATGATGATAAAATAACTTTCCTGGGGACTGTGGTTTGGTTAGGAAAAGCAGCTTTTTGTTCAGTCATTAAACTTGCACGAAAAATACTCATGAGGCTTCCTTATTAAACTATTGTGAATAGTTTCCAATTGATGCTTCAATTTATTGGGGAACATGCTCTCAACAGCCAACACTTTAAGGCAGACAACACACTGAGGACATTCTTTAGTGTCCACAATTGTGCATGTGAAACCGAAATTCAAAAAAACTGTCGTCATACTTTCTGTACTTGCATTTCTGTTTCTCTTTAGAACTAGGCTTCATGTTCTTCACGTTTTTTACTCACAATTTAAAAACCTCTCAATTGTGATCATGTAACAAAAAACTCACTAAATGTCCACTCATAGAAACATGAAACACTTGTGGCCAGTGTTATGTGACACAATCTAGCTAGATAGTGCGACTCGCACATTCTGTGTGCACAAGCAGCGGATTGTGCTCGTAATAAAATTTTTGTCTGGCGATACCTGAGATGCCCCTGACCGACAATGGCGTCTCCCCTAGGTTGCTCAATGCACAATTTGGAATCAGTGTGGTAAAACGTTTGTGCGCCATCTAACGGCATGAATAATGAAATGTAAGAAAAAACAGCACCAAACAAAATGGAATATGGCGAATATTGACTAATTTATTTTTTACCTCAAGGGCCTGTTAAAACTGGCTGGCTGGCAGATCTGGCCTGCGGGCCGTAGTTTGCCCACAGGTGATCTAAACTGTTTTTTTATAGCTCTTAAAGTCATGTAATGTCTGAGTTAGGCAGGGACACGTCATTGTTTCTTATTTTGGATTTTCTTTAGATAAATGAAAGCATCAGTTGCCCATCATGCCGTACAGTATTAGGTACATTTTTTATGTTTTCGGGAGACTTCAGAACACTTCCACTGATGCAAAAAAAATGTAGCGATTGAACACAGAACATCTTTCTTCCTGTCAAAAGAATTTTATATGTAGTTTATTGTTATCTGAGTAAAAACAACAAAAAAAAGTTTCTCAAATTAAACACAGAGTTTGTGTTATTCTACTTTATATGGTCAGGTATTTTGCATACATGCAGTAGCTTTTGAATAGTTATTCTTGCGTTATGAACTCGCTACACCTGGGATCTGTTTTATTCAAACTAAGGTTTCCAAAAATGCAACAAGGTACCAGATATTATAAAAGTTGTGAAAAGTTTCACAAATCCCGACCTTTAAAATGCCTGTGGTTTGAAGCCTCTCATTGTTTGCAAGGTTATTGACATCTGAAGCATCTTGTCTCATACAGTAAATAGGCATTTTGATAAGAAAGTAAAGGTTATGAAAACTGGAGAAAACAAATGACCCTGAACAAAATACAAGAAGTTTGAAATTATTCTTTATTATTAATAATAAATTAATATTGTTAATAATGATCAGATACATTATTATAGTTCAGTTTCAGTGTTTTTTTTAATACCACTTTGTTATTCTCAATTATAATTTTAATATATACAGTACAGTTTCATTGTAATACTTGTTGTTAAGGCTTGTATTAAATTGCGCCACTGGAAGAATAAAGTATTTTGAATTGAACTGAATTAAACCAGTTGAACTGTTTTTTTCTCCCACTGTTGACAGTATTCACCTTTGCTCATTCATGTTTCTATTGATATAATTTAACATTGAATACTTTGTGATATAAAACAATAAAAAGTCAGTATAGTGTGCATAATATTTAGGATTTTATTTTTTTAAAAGGAGTTTGTTTGTTAAAAGAAAAAAGTGTACCATAAGCAAGAATAAAACACAGACCTCTGGGGGGAGAGGAGCTCTCCAAACCCATTGGTCCAACACACCACTCGACAAGACAGCTGAAACAGACAGGTCAGAATTTCCAAAGTAATCACAAGTCAATGAGACGATGCAGATTTTTACAAAGAAAGTGGAATACGGTAATACTACCAGCTATATAAATATATTGCATTTAGATCCTTAAATTAATATTGTTTTAATGTCTTTAGTTATGCGATTTCATATTATATTAAGCAGACTCTAAAAACTCCATGTTGAAATAACGACAGCAAGTATTCATAGAACAGGTTAAAACATTATAGCTTTTTATAAAATATATAAACTTAATATACTGTAGTATATTGTCAGAACCTTTCCAAAATTACCAGAGTAAGTGATCGAATTAAAGAGTTTGATGCATAAAATGTTGATGGAGAAAGTGCAATACTGTTGTAAATTTCTTTAATTTAAGCTACCGCTATCAGTCAAATACAGTATACAGATGCAGCCATTCAAAGTGCGCAGCACAAACACGTACAGCGGGCATTTGGCTACGTCATCGCGCGTCCCAACGCATCATACCACGGTACGTGATTGGTTGACTGACAGGGGTACTCGTGGTGCGTTGGTCGGTCATAGAAAGATTTAAATGTCTTTACTGTGCCCATTTTAGTATTGAATATTCATATGGAATTTTACCACTGAAGGGAAATCTTAGTAGCTGAGCATAAAAAGAATAGGAGCATAACAGGTGTGAAGGCCATAAATGATATTAATTTTGGAACATAAACATACAGTATTACAGTACAGTATGTAAACTGTATATGGCTGGTCTCGGTACTTTAAAGAAAAAATACACACCAGTATTCCATTTCTCCCTAAACATTTTAAGCATCGAAGTCTTTAACTAACGTGTATAAAAAGTGGTAGTTTTAAGCTTTTCTGCGAATACGTTCGATACCGGAGTAAACAAGCATACTTTTAGAATTTGATTAATAGGGAATATAATATGGAATCGCGTATCTAAACAAATTAATAACGATATAATTCTATTCATATACTGCAGCACAATAGTATATGCTGTACAATGTCTATTGATACTGTATGTGTAGGGCTGTTTCACCACACCTCATGTGAGTGGTGTGGTGGTCTAAGTGCTGGACCTGTAAGCAACAGGTCAGCTGTTCAAATCCAGCTGGTGCCATGACTTTTCTTTTAACAAACATTTCTTTGAAAAAATAAAATAGCAATATTATGGACAATTAATTGACTTTTTATATTTCTAAATATCACAATATGTTCGAATCGAAGTCATTTTTTAATAACAATGAATAGTCACCTTCTTTCCTTCTGACAACTGTTCCTGCTTCTGCTTCCTGCTTGACCGGGTAAAGTTTGCTTGAAGTTCGAAAATGATTTTGGCATGCCTGTAGCGTTTTCACGAAACCTCTTAGAGTTACAAAAACACTTGCTTTCTGTATAAAATACAGTGTGAATGCTTTCTGAGCCTTTACTTTTTTGTTTTTATGACTATTTTTACCAAGCACAAATATTCTTTTGTCGAAATATCGTCGCAATGGAAGCACAGAACGCCTTCAAACCAAATGCAATTTAAAGAGCATGACTTGTGGAAATTTCCACAGCCTCTACATCAAACTATCAGTGGGCTAATTATCTTTTTTTAAACCTTTTCATCGATGCGTAATTAAGCACTAACTGGAACCCGGGGGAATACTATTCAATACAGCTTCTTGCCAAAAACCCGTATATGACCATAGGAAGCAGAACAGCGCAGTCTCCAATTACCCAGACTGTAAGCACAGGAATAAAGCTTTGTTTGATTTCTGAAACCCTTCCTTTACGTCCTGTTTTCATTCAGGTTAGGGTCAACTATATTCACAATACTACTGACAGCAGGAAGATTCAAATATTCTTTACTCAGCAGCTTATTAAAAACAGCCCCCATGATGTTCAAACCGACTTTTTACACAGAACACTGACACAGGTTTGTGTTCTGAATCTCTTTTTCTCGTGCTTTTATTTAATGTGGCACAATGCACTTGGATAGGGGTATTCTATTCACAAACCAATAGCATTTAAACCACAGCACCCACAATGCTTCAAGTAAGTGTTTTGCACACTAAGCAGGTCCTCTGACTTTTCCCAGCTTTGTTTTGGGTTGTGGAGCCTTTCTTTATTTTTTAATGATTTTTTGAAGATAACACTACTGGGATAGGTGGGTCTTCTTCATGGCTCAATAACATTTCAAGTACAGCAGCCACACTGCTAAAACCAAGTGTTCTGCACACCAGACAGCCCCCCTAACCTTATACAACCTTGCTGTGGCTGTGGCCCCTTTTTTATTTTTTATGATTTTTTCAATATGGCACCATTAGACAGGCGGCACATGGGGATATGAAGGTGCTATTCACGAGTCAATAGCTCTTCAAGCACAACAGCCACAGTGCTGCAACCAGGTGTTTTACACACCAGACAGCTCCCCTAACCTTATACAACCTTGCTTTGAGTTGTGGAACATTTCTTTATTTTTTTATGATTTCTTTACTGTAATCAAGTGTTGTGCTCACTAGGCAGGCCTCCTGACCTTTCACAGTCTTGCTTTGTTGTGTAAAACTTTAATTATCTTTTTAGGATTTTTTGAACATGGCAACTTCCACCGAGATGGGTGGGGGGTGGGGGGGTGCTCTTCAATAGCTTTTTCATCTATACACACAAATGGATGTAACCAAGACTCATAACCAACAGAATCAACCTGAACTCATAGAAAAACAAGAATGCCTCCGAGACACCTGCACCCCCCTCCTGGACCACTCTGGTATCAACACCACCAAACCCATCCATACCAGCTAACAAGACTCAGAATCGGTGCAATTCTCCAACCTGGACCAAGAGCAGGATGGGACAAGAACCTGCACCACACTACGTACACAGGTTTGTATTTCTTGGCTGAAGATGAAAATGTCTAACATAGATTTGTTTTGGTTCTAGCAAACAATAATAATAGTTGTTAAAATCCAAACACACACAATGAGATCACTCTCTGTCAGTATGTGTAACATTCTGGGTCTGGGCTCCTCTGTATTTGGGCTGAAGAGAGTTCAACAACATTATTAAATGGACTGACATCATAATCTGACAAGAGACATTGTTTACGGGAGACTTGAACACCCACTGTCCCACTGGTATCGTGAAACTCATTGTCCCTTACCTTACCTGATTCTGGTTTTGGTAAGCTAAGGGACAATGAGATTCACTTTAAGAATATGTCTTTTCAACTAAATTCCGGTGCTGTTCTCTGTGGGGTTCAAGCCCCTCTCTATCATCGTCCAGGAGGTGGTGAAGGGTCGCCTGCTACTCGTGCGAGTAGTTCTTGGGAAGAAAACCTTTGTTTTTATTAACGTTTACGCACCCACCGACGGCGGGGAGAGGGTCACCTTCTTCAGAGAGCTTGAGACTGCACTGGCGACCTGCCAGCCTGAAGCGCTGGTCTTCCTGGGGGGTGATTTCAACTGCACAGAGAGCAGCACACTGGACAGGAATCACGCAGAGCCACATGGCCCGTCGGCCAGGGAGCTGCGCAGGATCCTCGTCAAGTCTGACCTCACTGACATCTGGAGGAGATGTCATGTGGACACGAGGCAGTACACCTGGACCCAGGTCAGGGGGAATACCCTCTCTCTGGCCAGGCTACACCTATTCTACTGCCGTAAACATCATTACAGAATCGTCAAGCAGTGCTCCATCTGTCGGACCACTGTCTCACTGTCTGCACAGTCGTTGTGCCATCAGTGAGGTCCTGCAGTGCCTACTGGCACTTTAATACCCAACTGCTTGATGATGCTCACTTCTGTGACTGCCTCGTGTTCTTTTGGCAGCAGTGGAGGAGTCAGAAAGCCCACTTTGTCTCCTTGAGGCAGTGGTGGGATATTGGCAAGATGCAGATTCGCCAGTTCTGCCAGTAGTACACTGGAAGTGTCACGAGAGGTATCCGTGAGTCCATGAAGGCTCTGGAGAGAGGCATTCTGGAGCTCCATCAGGCTCTGGAGTGTCGTGCAGACAGGAGGCTAATTGATGACCTCCACACCCAAAAAGAATCACTCATTGGCCTTCTGGACACACAAGTACAAGGAGCATCACAGGTAGACGCCCCGATTCGCTACTTCTTCGGCCTAAAGAAGAAACCGGGCCAGAGCCGGCAGATCCACTGCCTGCGGTCAGAGACAGGGCAGGAGCTGCACGAGGCCGGGCAGATCCAGGAGAGGACTGTGCAGTTCTACAAAGCGCTCTTCTCCAGCGAGGCTAGTGAGGACTCGGTCCGCACACGCAGGTTCCTTGAAGACCTTCCACAGGTCCCCGAAGAGGATAAGGCAGGGCTGGAGAGGCCTCTCTCTCCCTGGAGGAGCTCTCCACTGCACTCAGTGGCTTGAGCAATGGCAAGACCCCTGGCCTTGATGGCCTGCCGGCCGAATTCTATCGTGCCTTCTGGGCTGTGCTGGGACCTGACCTGCTGGATGAATATTTGGAAAGTCTGGAGCAGGAGGACCTGCCACTGAGCTGCAGGAGAGCTGTTGTCACTCTGTTGCCTAAGAAAGGGGACCTGTGTGACATTAAGAATTGGAGACCTGTTGCCCTGCTGTGTGTGGATTATAAAATCCTGTCCAAGGCTCTGGCCAACAGGCTGAGGATGGTGCTGGGATCCGTGGTGCACTCCGACCAATCGTACTGCGTGCCCGGAAGGTCAATCTTTGATAACATATTTCTGATTCGAGATGTTTTGGCCACCTCCAGACTATTGGGTTTAGATACTGGTCTCATTTCGTTAGACCAGGAAAAGGCCTTTGATAGGGTTGAACATCGGTATTTGTGGAGGATCATGAGGTCCTTTGGGTTCAGCCCCGTCTTTGTTGCCATGATTCAGGTGCTGTACAGTGACATCTTCAGTGTGCTAAAGGTCAATGGACGGCTGAGTGCTCTGTTTCCAGTGCGGAGGGGAGTCAGGCAGGGTTGTGCACTCTCAGGAATGCTCTACTCCCTTGCCATTGAGCCTCTGCTACATCAGCTGCGCCGGGTCATCAGGGGCCTGTCCATCCCGGGCTGCCCCGATTCCACTGTCAAGATCTCGGCCTACGCTGATGACATCATGGTCGTGGCCGTAGGAGAACAGGATGTCAGGGTGCTACAGACAACTTTGAGTGATTTCCAGCGGTTATCATCAGCCAAAGTAAACTGGGCCAAGAGTAGCGCCCTACTCCTGGGGGAGTGGAGCGAGATGCGTCCCCCAGTCTTGCCAGAGAGGCTCAGCTGGACCAGAGGGGGACTCAAATACCTGGAGGTGCACCTGGGGGACGAGGCCAGCGTGAAAAAGAACTGGGAGGGGCTCCTCGAAAAAGTGAAAGGTCGTCTGGACCGCTGGCGCTGGCTGCTCCCCAGATCTTCTACAGAGGCCGGGTTCTGATTGTCAACACCCTGGTGGCCTCGATTGTCACAATTATAGTCCCCCCTCCTTAAGGGTGCTCCAGCCCTTTCACTTAAGACTTTATTCTGCGCACCTGATTCCTGTTCCCAGCCCACCTTAAAAGCCAGGCGCTGACGCTCATCCGGGCTCTGCATCTGATTTCCGTATCGTGCGAGTCCGGGACCTGGAAGCGCCTGGTCCCGTTAAGGTTTTAATCTCGGTTCCCAGTCCTGTTCCCTGTCCGCCGGTTCCGACCCAGCCTCTGGTTTTAATTCCGTGTTTTGATGGATCTCCTGGTTTTGGACTTACCTTTGTGTTTTGGATACTCTCTAAGGACTACTCTTTTGGATTGTTCGCCTCGGCCACACCTCCCCCGTGCACCAGCGCACTTTGGACATGCCCCCCTTGTCGTCAGCCCCGTATTCCTGCATGACGTTTCCCTAGTGTTCCCCACTTCTTCGGATTGTGTCGTCCGCATAGGGTCCGGAAAGAACTGTTCGTTACATCGATGCTGTGGCATCGCCTGGTGTGCCTGGAGCCACCAGCCCGACTGGTTGAGGAGCTGCAGGCCACGCTCCTTGACTTCTTCTGGGACGGACTGCACTGGCTGCAGAGGGGCGTCCTCTATCTGCCCAGAGAGGACGGAGGAAAAGGACTCATTGTCATCCGGAGCAGGGTGGACGCCTTTCGCTTGCAGGCAGTGCAGAAGCTGCTGTTCGGCCTGGCCTCGCTGTCCTGGAGGGAGCTGACCTTCACCCTGCTGCGTCGAGCAGGACACCTCGGGCTCGACTGTGTGCTCTTCCTGATGGACACCAGCAGGGTTGACCTGTCTCCACTGCCACCTTTCCAGCGCAGTCTCCTGGAGACCTGGCGGCATCTGCGCGTGCAGGGAGAAGAGGAGCGGCCCAGTCTATACTGGACACTCAGAGAACCGTTAATACACAATCCACGAATGGACATAGAACCGGGCCGCTCCTTGGACTTTACCAGCAGACTGGTCCGCGCCAACATCACACAGCTCCACCGCCTGCTGGACGTGGATCAGGGCTGCTGGCGCAGTGTGGAGTGGGCGTGTGACGCACTGGGACTTCACTCACAGCGGTATGTAGACAGGTTTCTTAGTCAGCTTCGCTCTGCTCTGCCTCTCGAGGAGATGCTGCTGGTCCAAGGTCTGTTTGAGGACCATCGCCTTCCAACCACACAGCCTCCTTTCCCTGGTCTGCTAGTGTCTCCTGCGCTCAGTCCCGGACCGACGGGATCTCTCCTTGAGCCCCTTGCTTCAGAGGAGAGGTCTCTAGCTGGTGTTGGGGGGAAATGTCTGTACAGATTAGTCGTAACATCTAGACACCAGGCCCAGCTGACCGCGCTCCCATACACTCCCTTGAGGGCTCGTCTGGGAGTGCCGGATGACGTCCGGCCTGCCTGGGGTAGCCTCTACAGATTTCCTCTCAACAAGAGGGCTGGTGATCTGCAATGAAGGGTCCTGCACACCATCCTGGGGGTCAACTCATTTGTGTCGGTTCTGGACCCGGCTGTGTCTGACGCCTGTCCCTTCTGCACTCAGAGGGAGACGGTTGAAGTAGAACATAAAACATACTTATATATGTTATTGATGGAAAATATATATATAATTTATCTGTATTCAACACAACAATTTAATTCAAGCACATTGTGTAATGTGTCGGCTGTCTTAACATATCTTAAGCAGCTCCAACAATTACAGCTACACATCAAAGGACAGGACTTGAGACAGGACTAATCGGTCAACTAATGCTATATATCAAAGGGCAAGACGAATACACATGAAGCTGTGAAACAAAACAACTTCCTGAGATCATACTGTATATAAGAGCTGGGAAAGCCTTGCAGTTTGTCTGTCCTGCGGGGCAGACCCAACGCGCGTTGATGTCATTATTGAGCTCAATAAAACAACTGAATCCACAAAGACTGTGTCCTGCTCCTTGGATGAAGGATTTCCCACAACAATTTGGCGTAGTCGGCAAGGATTCTCCAGGTCTCCGGTAATTCCCAGACGGCACACAGGGTGAGTATATTTTATACGTTACCACCCAATTAGGTTGCCGTAAGGGAAGGACCGGAAACGGAGAATATAAAGAATCATTTATAGGGAAAAGAGTAAGGACAAGTCTCTGTGAGATTCAGGGTAAAAATCCCTAAACCAAGATAAGACACGATTCCTCTGAGCTTGGTTTCGAAACCAAGACAAGACGTGGTTCCTCTGAGCTCAGGGCGGGTCTCTAAAACAGGGCGCTTTCCACCTGGGGCGAGCCAGAGTCCCTAAACGGAACAAGGTGAGCTGAGCGACGGTATTGTGCCAGCAAGATTCCCTCTGAGTCTGGGCGGGCACCCCTAAGGAAGCTAAAGTTAATCTTATAATATTAATAATATGATTATAGACCAGTTGTGCTAGCAGTTTAATCACCAGTGAGTGCTGAGCTGAGAGTTAAGCGAGGAGTTGGTCCTGTATGCTAACACCAGACTCATATTCACTGATTGACTGCTTCACAAGGATACTTGTAAGTGTGCCGGCAGCTCCACTGGCAGCACTGAGAGATGTGGAGATGGTATCTAGTCCAGATAAAACGGGGTCGGTTCTAGACCACTAGAGGAATATTGTAAGGACTAAAGAAAAGTTGGTAAAGGGAACATGGAAAAATGAGTTGTGTATTGGGATTGAAGTATGAACAGAGTGACAATAGTAGTGTTGTTGGGTTATGAGAATATGGAAAGGGAATCCATAAGAATGTTGTTTAGCTTTGCTAAATCAAGAAAGAAGTCAAACATCTTTAAAAAAGCAAAGTTAAAAGAAGGGGTTGTGCAACTAATAAAACAGGTAAAAAAAGAAGGTAGTGATGGGCTGCGAGAGGAAGCGATGGCGGAGAAGAATGTGAGGTGTGGAGAGGACAGAAGTGTAAGTTTGGATGTGTGATATAAAATGTGAAGAATAACCTTCCGCCTTCCACCACGTAACCCTGGTGAGGCGAAAAAGAATACTACAGCACACAATAGCACAGAGTGTGTGCTCAAAAGTACGATAAAAAATGGATCAACCCGATTGGAAGTAACAAACATTGCTTGTTGAAAAAAACAAACAAAATGGAATACGTGATGCTGTGTTTTAAAAGTTACACAGCTGTTAAAACAGATACATGTAAAAGTAAAATGTATACCGCGTTTACACTAAAACTATAATTAAAAATTGTAACTAAAATGTTTGTGAAATACGACACATGATCCAACAATTTCCAAATTCCAATTTCCAAATTTAATGCAAAAACACTATAGATGTGTACGTGTGTTTTTAATAATTTGTGTGCCGGCTTGTTTGTGTGTGTGTGCTCAAATAAGACTATGTGAGTGTGTTTAACCAGCCGGACTGGCTAGACATTAGAGACTTGATTAAAGTAAATCAAGAAGCAACTCAGGTGAACAGAAAAATATAAGAACATCTAAAATGTATAAATACAAATACCAACAGAGTACAGGTAGACCTAAATTAAATGATTTATATGATATATAAATGAGTCAGATTGTATTTGTATAAAAATTACCTATACAAATTTAGTTGAAACAAAGCTGAAATATATGAGGAGAGCACAATCTCACAGTAATTAGCATTTGTGCCTCATACAGCTCTGCCTTGGGTTCAATTAATGGTGTGCTGTGTGCATATCTTCTCCCCGTATTTGTGTGGGTTCTGTTCCTACGTTCTGGATTCCTCCCACAGTCCAAAGACATGTGGGTGGGTCAAATGGTATCTAAAAAAAAGGGAAAGTTTGACCTAGGTGTGAGTGTGTACAGAGCCCCGTATCTGTGTGTGCCTTGTGGTGGACTGGTGTCTCATTCAGGGTGTTGGACAGGGATGAGCTCCAGATCCCCTGCAAAGCTGAGATAGATAAAGCAGTAAAAAAAAAAAAGGGAACAGATGAAAATAAGATTAGGACCCCTGGTTTTCACTTTAGAAATAAGACCTCATAAAGAGTTTATAGTTCTCAGACAGGCAGGGAGTGAGCTTCAGAGCGGTGGAACAAGGTGGCTAAGTTCATGTCTTGAAAAAAAAAATACTAAAGAAACTATTAAAAGATGTGCCTTAGCAGAGAGTTAGGCCCTGCTTATTTCACAGTTAGTAATTAAAATGTAAAGCATTGCAGGGCTCAGAATGTGAGACTGCCGAGGGTAAAAGTAAAAAATTTAAGTCAATGTGCTGAATAATGGAGAGCCAGTGCAGAGATGCCACAGTTGGGGCGATGTGGTAACAGTGCCTTAAATGTGTTAGGAGTCACACAGTGGAGTTTTAACCATATAGTTTATTTAGAAGGTGAATAGAGAGTTGAGGTGTGATGGAGGCATGAGTAAGGGTGTTTGCAGCACTGTGTAAAGGGTGGTCTTGGCAGTTATGACTATGTGGTCTTCCTCACTATATGTTTGACTTAGATGTCTGAAAGCTGTAGTCGTCTATGTCTAGGAGAAGACTGACAATGACAGAGTCACAGCAAATTTAACAATGTGTTCTCAAAAGGGATTCTACAGTTGATTGAATGCAGAATTTATAGGATGTGGGACAACACAGAGCCCTAAGGCAATCCAGTGGGAGAACAAAGCTGCTCTGATGTAACACCTTTAGGTCTCACTCTTTGTCATCATTAAAAAAAGGTAGATAAAGGCACCACTTTGTAACAAGAAATAGATTAAGGGATTTTTGATATCATATAGATTCCTTCTGGATGAAATAGCCATAGTATGTAGCAAATCTTATTGGAATATACAAGTTTGGGAGTAACAGACGAATGTCTATATAATTAAGGTCGTGAAGGGATAAGCTAAGGTAATGGCCCTTTGGTATCTGAAGTGACAGGGTCTTCCCAAATAGGAAATTTAAAAATTCAAGACATCCAACAGAGAGCTTCACTCAGAGAGGAAACAGAATGGAAGCAACAGGGTGTAACACCTGGAGAGAAGGGAATCTGGAGAGATTCTCAGCAGAAAGATACAGGAACTCTGAGGAGTTGACATAGGCCTGTTAAGTGATGGAATTTGATGCCACGAGCCCTGTGACCTCACGGAAGGTCACAAAGCAGTAGGCCCTGGCTGATCAGAGCTGAAAGGTAAATGGCGACCAATCCTAATTTCTTCAGATAGGACACAAGGGAAAAGCATGCGTCTAGTCCATTTGGAAGGATTTCTATCCAGATCAACGTGAAGTCTTAATGAATAACGACCCATGTTTCTTGGACATCTTGTGAGAAAAAGTTGAAAGTAGAGAGGAAAATTGATAAATAAAACTGTTATTAACATTCTATTTCTTCAGCAGGAGGGCCAGTAGTTGCTTTCTAAAAAATCTCATTACAGGTGTTATAATATCTGAGCGCTCGAAGAGTGAAGGCCTTGCTTCCGTTACCTTATCAGTCGTAAAACGCAACTCTAATTAATCTGCTTGAGGCCTGGGTGTGTTCAACTCCCAACAGGAGGGACCGCATTGACAAAATAACCTGGCCTTTTGGGTTCCGAGATGGACCTGACCTAGTGGACCACCAAGTTATCACCCCAACGACCTCAAGTTAACATAAAGGATTTATTGTTCTTTTCTGAACTGTGGATCCCAATCTTCAGGACAGACAGAGATGCCCCATTTATCTGGGAAACTGGACTGAACTATGAGGGGGGGGAATAACCTGACAGATGGTAAATGTAAATATAGATATAAGTGTTGTATTTTATTTTGTGCACATCGGAGGCCTGTGCAATATCCTGTTATTGCAAAGGCGCCTGATGATATTCTTTGTTATAAGATACCAAGGAAAGTGTTATATGTTGAAGTCTAGTCTAGTGTCTGAAATTGAGTTTTACATTAATTCCGAAGTAAATGGATTATTTACATTGCATTTGAGCAATGACAAGTCAAGCTTTTGGAGAGTGTGAAACCAATTGGACTAAGTTAAACATGATAATTTAAAGAAGTTAATTTAGTAGTGAATTGGTGGTGATTTGCGCAATGGTGTGGAAATGTGGAAGCCATTATGAATCCTTTACTGGTATACCCTTCCTCAGATAGCTCTGTGGAATATTTTAGTAATTAAGCTTATCTAGGAAAGCAGAGTACCTACCTCACTACCTCTTTAAGGGCTGTGAAGAGGTCGCCAACCCAGTGCTGTTTTTCATGGTATCGAGGCATGGTGTGCCTGCAAAGTCTGTGCTGCTTGGTGCCACTGGAATCCACGTTCTGCCCACAAGTGTCAGGCTTCTTCACACTAGAGGGTTATTGTCATTTAAACCCTGGTGGAGTGCAGAACTGACTGAAGATGGAGAACTAGGAGAGGTGGTTTAGCCTGCAGTATCCAGTAATTAACAGGCAGGACAATCATTAAAGAAGAGGAAATTAAAGGTCAGTCTGGAGCACGGAATAGTGATGAGGTTGGCAGACTCTGTGATGATTGGTGTGTATATAGCTCTTGACACAATTGGTGAGACATTGGGCAGTTTCCACATCAGGAGCCTCAGTGCTAGTTCCTGTGACTAGTGTAGTGGCAATGCTTGTTAATAAGACAGAATTAAGTGTTGCGGTGCTTTCCCAAATGAGGCCCCATCTCTCTCTTAAATCTGTGGTGCAGCCACAGAGAAGCTATTCATGCAGGCTGATTTAAAGATGTTTTCTTTTGATAAGGGACAGCTCCCAAATGGGGATGCACTTAGCTAAGCCTGGCTATCATGATCAATGGTCATCCATTGGCGCCTATCTGTCTAAGGAGTGCCAGATGGACATCTGGACTGCATTCCTAAGTGTCAGGAGTAAGTGACTCATATCTCACCTTGATCAACCAATCAGGGAATGGTATGGCCGAGTAACCCACGTGGGTCTCTGATGCCCATGAAACTTTCAGCCAATGAACGAGCTGAAGTTCCTCCAGGTAAAACAGGCAACACAGAGAGCCTGAGGAAACTATTCTAAAGAGAATTCTAAGGAGAATTCCAGGGGTGCGAGACAATTCCAGGCCAGGACGGCCCAGGAGTAGAAAGGCTCCCAAGGGCAGGACATTCTCGCAGTGCGCCTCCTGACCATCCTGAGACTCAGACCGGACCACCACGGAACGGCCAGTGTGTCCGAGTGCCAGAACTTTGCTTTGTTCTAAGAGTCGAGAGCAGAGGTTGCCAGAGAGTAACCAGAGGATCCACCCGAGGTTAGCATCAGCAGCAAGCCTCGTGAACAGGTCGGAACTGTGGACAGCTGAATCACTATTCAGAACTAGCGCTTCATCAGGAACGAACCGGTCCTCTTCCTGACCTGCTGGGACCTACAGTCATCTTTTCTCCTGTGCACAAACTTTGCTAGTTAAAGCCAACACTAACTAGCCGGACAGTGAGCATCAGCAGCGCACCGTCGCAAGCCGCACAGGACAGCCTGGCACGGAGCCAGAGAGCCCCCAGAGATTGGATGAGTATTCGACTTCACTGCATTACAGCTCGGGAATTCAATTGTTATCCCAACCAGTTGATATCAATTTAATTCCTAAGAGTTATGTACTTGTTTTGAGTATCTAATGTAGAAGTTGTAACCAAGTTCAATTACAAAACGGTCTAAATGAATGATATACCGAACGTATGTCCTCTTGATACAGTATGTATAACTCTTCGTAACTGAATGAATATATATATATCTTTTGTATTCTGATAACCCTCATGATAAGAGCTGTTAGGTTTATATTCATATTCTATGTGTTAATAAATGTATCCTCGTGTATTAGTACCTGTGTGTGTGCATTGTTTGAGTTATATCGCATGGTTGGATTCTAAGACCATTAAAAGAATCATTTTGTAATTTACGGCTACAATTAATAATTGTCCCCGTAAATGCCCAAACCCTACAGAACTGGTGCCTCGTGAGAGCACACTACAACTGCCAACTGTGTATTGATTCATACAGATGCAGCCATTCAAAGTGCGTGGTACAGACACCGCAGTACAGATACCGCAGGTAAGATGACACGCGATACCGCGGTGCGTGATTGGTTGACCGACAGGGGCACTCGTGGTCCGTTGGTCTGTCGTAGAAAGACTTACTGTAAACGTCTTTACTGTGCCCGTTGTAGATATTGAATTTTACCACTGAAGGGAAATCTTAGTAGCTGAGCATAAAAAGAATAGGAGCATACTGTAACGCGTGTGAAGGCCATAAACGATATTAATTTTGGAACGTAAACATACAGTATACGGCTGGTCTTGGTACTTTAAAGAAAAAAATACACACCAGTATTCCATTTCTCCCTAAACATTGTAAGCTTCGAAGTCTTTAACTAACGTGATACCGGAGTCAACAAGCATACTTTTAGAATTTGATTAAAAGGGAATATAATATGGAATCGCGTATCTAAAGAATTTAATAACGGTATGATTATATCCGTGTACTGCGGCAGGACTGTGTAAGGCTGTTTCGCCTACCAGATTATGCGAGCTGTCTTGTAGCCTACTGGTCTAGGTGCGTGACTACTAACTGGCTGGTTGTGTGTTCGAATCCAGCTGGTGTTGGACTCTTCATTTTTATTTATTTATTTTTTAATCGCGTAACATAAACATATTACCGTATGCAAACTGTACTGTATACAGTATGTATATGTATATTTGATGTCTTAACTGTGCCCGTTTAATTGAATTAAAAAAAAATTATTTAACACGAACATTAAGCTGTTTACATCTTCCGCCTGAGAACAGTCACCCGTTGCTACCCAACGCAGAATGGTGATTGGCTGACACCATCTGACACCCCTCTGATTGGAGAAAAAAGACGTGCTGGCGTGCTATACACACTACCAGGAAGAGGATTTCTTTCTATTCAAAACATGTATTTTAAAAGTTTAAGAAGTAAAAACCTTACAGCGTACACAGATTTCTAAACTGATCAGGATCGTTATCTTTGTCTTATGCATAATAATGTTCACCGCTCTGTCCAGCAAATTAATAATAAACTTTATTTTATATAGCGTTTTAAACGAATAAGTAATTAGATTGCTCATAAACCTAATCACTTGCTTTTTCTTTTTATTTAGGCTCAGATTTCAACTATAGATCGTATTATTAATAACCATAATAACAACCAACCAACAAAAACAACCATATAAACATAATGGTGGTGCTGGACCTTCCAGTTTTATTTATTTATTTTTGAATCGCGTTACATAAACATATTACCGTATGCAAACTGTACTGTATACAATATGTATATGTATATTTAATGTCTTAACTGTGCCCGTTTAAGTATTGAATATTCATATCTAATTTTACCACTGAAGGGAAATCTTAACATAAACATACAGTATATGGCTGGTCTCGGTACTTTAAAGAAAAAAATACACACCGGTATTCCATTTCTCCCTAAACATTGTAAGCTTCGAAGTCTTTAACTAACGTGATACCGGAGTCAACAAGCATACTTTTAGAATTTGATTAAAAGGGAATATAATATGGAAGTACCGAGACCAGCCATATACTGTATGTTTAAGTTAACAAAATTAATATCGTTTATGGGCTTCACACGCGTTGCAGTATGCTCAGGCACTAAGTAAAAGGAGATGCTTCGTATTGCTTGACTAATTTTAAAAACTAAGTTATAAATATAAAAATTGCAGGCGGTGCTCTGGTGCGTCGGCTCCCACACAGTGCCTGTCTGCCGTAAGCGTTACAATATACATACAGTACCCAACACTGCTTGTACCCATCTGTCATGCAAATAAAACACCTTGAATTGAATTGAATTGAGGGGAGAAGGGGGGGATACTAAAGCCAATACTGGCTCAATGGGCTTTGACGTGCTAATGCGTTGGTTTAACGGTCCGGGTGTGGCAGGCTTCCAATGTCACCTCGACTCGATTGGAAGACAATGAACGTATTTTAGCCCTAAATGAATTAATAGCAAACATGGTTTACATAAAATACATTTTTCCAAGAAAGTTTATAATAATACGATCTATAGTTGAAATCTGAGCCTACTTTAAAAATAAAGGAAAAGCATTTTCAGAGAGCAATCACGCTGTGTTTATGTAGAAAAAGCGATTAGGTTTATGAGCAATCTAATTACCTATTCGCTTAAAACGCTATATAAAATAAAGTTTATTTAGAGATGAATGATCAGTGTCGCAGTTTAAATAATGTGAGTCAGGAAACTAACACAGCGCCACCGGATTTAATAACGCAATAAAAACGCTATAAAATAATGTGACACAGTACAGCACAGTACAACAATACTGACCATGACTTTAGAAGCATAAATTACCTTACACTCAATTTAAACACAAGCTGTCTTTCTGTATGAACCTCTAAGCTGGTTCATACAGAAAATGTAGAAATGCATTAGCCTGATCATGATTAAAAAACACATAATTAAACACGCGTTTGCGATTTAAATCAGAACACGATTTAAATCAATATAAATGTTTATATTGTAACGCATACTGTCCAGCCTCCATTTCTCTATAAAAATTTACTGTTGCACACACACACACAATAGAAGCAGGAACCGCTGTCAGAAGGGAAGATATATTCAAAATATCGCAAATATCGATCATGTTGCGATATTTTGAAATATAAAAGTCAATTGATTGTCCATGATATCGCTTACCTATTTTTTCGAAGAAATGTTTGTTAAAATAAAAGTCCATCACAAGCTGGATTCGAACACACAACCTGCCAGTTGGTAGTCACGCACCTAAACCAGTAGGCTACAAGACAGCTTGCATAATCAGGTAGGCGAAACAGCCTTACACAGTCCTGCCGCAGTACACGGATATAATTATACCGTTATTAAATTCTTTAGATACGCGATTCCATATTATATTCCCTTTTAATCAAATTCTAAAAGTATGCTTGTTGACTCCGGTTTCACGTTAGTTAAAGACTTCGAAGCTTACAATGTTTAGGGAGAAATGGAATACCGGTGTGTATTTCTCCTTGTGATATTTTAAGCTCTAGTTGAATGATAGGTGTCGCATTTTAAATCATTTTCGTAGCTAGAAATTATGAAACGCCCTGTTAAAAGCAAGGAAATTTTTATGCCCCATTGAAGTAAAACAAAATGCCTGACAAAGTATGGCTTGGACAGATTCCAAGTGCTTGAACAAATGTGCTAAAGAAATTATACTTTGAGTATACAGCTTGCCCAAAGTCATCCATTATTAATACTATTAGTAATATCTTCAGTAAAGGCTTTGATGCATAAATATTTCTGATAAAGGTAGGTTGTGTACTTCTGTCCAACTGAGCAATCTTGCTTTCATAATATATACCAACATTTTAATGACTGATGATTAACATGCTGTAATACACAGTTCAAAATTAAAGGCTCAAATGCTGTACATGAGAGGTTAAGCTCCCCCTGGCGGTTTTACAAGGCGACGCCGGATAGTTAGTCACGTGACACACGTGATACCGCGTGATACTGCGTGATACTGTGACACGCCCACCGGGGTATGCCGCGAAATACCTCACCCATTTTGAATGGCTGCATCTGTAAGTCAAACAAAAGGCCCATTCATTCAGAAAACCTCCAAGTTATATACTAAATAAGCTGCACTCTGATTGGCCGAGAAGCTGATTGTTGATGACGTCATACGGAAACAATGGTGTAATGATGGACCAAAGGGGGAGGGAGAACAATCAAGGTCAGGAAGTGTGGAACATAGCAACAAAACACACATGGACCACACACTGGGACGTAACACATGGGCAGGGCAGTATGCTCCCCCGTGAAGCAGACTCTCTGAAAGGGCACAAGCAGGTCCTGGTGATAATCCTTCAGCTGGAAGGGCGTGAAGAGCGAAAAGACACCCAGGCTGGACTCATCCAGGATCCACATCTTCACCAGCCCACCTTCGTACAGAGCGCAGGTGCCCTCGCCATGGATGGCAGCCCGGTCGCTCAGCACCAGCTCCTGGCAGGCCTCGTCGCTCCTCCCCAGGAAGAACAGGGACTCGTCCGACCAGCTGTGAGATGCCAGACCAGCCTGTTCCCGCTCTCGAGTGCTCGGGTAGTAAATAAAGATCGACAGGCGATCCATGACAGACTTGTCCGCGGATCCCTTCCTTCTCCTAGAACCGTTCCTTGAAGAGCAGGAAGAGTTCAGTCCAGCTGTCGTAGTGGACACTCCGCAGGCCCTCTCTCTTGCGCAGGGGCAGCGGGGGGTTAAATCTGACTTGTATGAGGGTCCCATAACTATGACATGGAATCCACGCTAAGAGAAACAAGACTTATGGGTGTAATGAGGCTGTTTAAGGTGGAACTGTAACAGTGGTGTAACGAAGGGTTTTTCAGGACCCTATGCAGACAGCAGAATGCGGAAGTGAGTGAAACAAACACAGGGAGGAGACAAGGAACTGGGCTGGTAGACAAACAGGGGGGCGTGACGAGTGTGCACTGGTGCTCGGGGGGGTGGTCCAAGCGAACAAATCCCAGGAAGTCCATAGGGAGAAAACCGGGGCAAAGACCAAAAGTCCAAAAGCCGTGAAATCCAGGAGG
Organism: Lepisosteus oculatus; assembly: GCF_040954835.1. Lineage (NCBI taxonomy): Eukaryota > Metazoa > Chordata > Actinopteri > Semionotiformes > Lepisosteidae > Lepisosteus > Lepisosteus oculatus. Next base: position 11,278,487 of record NC_090713.1, read on the forward strand.
AGATGAAAACAAAAAAGCCGGAACAGGATCTGGTGCAAGGACAGGGAATAAAAATGATTAACAGGACCAGGCACTCCAAGTCCTGGACTCGGCTGGTTCAGGACGCCGATAGGAGGCCTATACCCTCAAGCCGCGGACATAGGGCAACTTGGTGGTAGGTGGGCCACCAGGCTACGTGTTCCAATGCAGAGCCAGGAACAGAGTGAGTGTCTGGCTTTTGTAGGGAAGGGCTGGAACAGGGAGCAGGTGCACAAGATCAACTAAAATGTGAAAGAGCCGGAGCGCCCTTAAGGGGGAGGGATTACAATCGTGACAAGTGGCCTGAAGTGATAAGATGAACCCTAGAGCTGGAACAGGGCAGCTGGTGAGCAGCAGGCAGGAGCAGCAAACAGTCAAAGCACAGACCAGAACTGAAGTCAGGAAACAATTGCAGCTCTGAGCTGGAGAGACACATCAAAGGAACAAGGAAACATCTGATGGTTTAGGACTAGAGAGGTCCAGGTACACAGTTAAGTGAAACTCAAGGAAAATGCAAAGCCAGAGTTGACACAAATCGGGTCGATAGTACAAGGAGAAACACAGACACAGCCAGGAACAAGGCAGTGGCTCAGAGCTGAAGCTCTATACTGGAGCCCTAAACAGAGCTCAGTCAGACCTTAAACAGCCTGCTTCACCAGGAGACGGGGAGGACGTGGTGATCCACAGGTGAAGCCAGCTTCCTGTGTGACTGCGTTTCCACAGCAACCAGAACTAGCCAACTCCACAGCGCCCCCGCGAGGACAGGAGAGACAACTGGTACATTGTACTAGCAGCCAGACCCAGACATCACAGTGTTCCTGAGCTGATTAAACTGCAGGAGAATTTCTTTAGTTTCTTCTAAAGTTTAAGAAATAAAAACTTTCCAAATCCAACTATCTTTAAAACAGACCAGTGGTGTTTCATTAGTACCAAGAGATATAATCTTACACTTACAATGTATCTTTGAAGTATTCAACTTTAAACAGAGGAGGATAAAAACTTTAAAGAAATATAAAAAAAAATCCCCCAAAAACACTACAATCTGGTATTGAGCTCATATGTCATTCTGTTAGCAGTGTGATTAAAAATACAGTTTGTAGCAATGATTTCTTGAGTTCTGGCATTGCTGCCTGGCAGCGCTGGGGCACTGGATTCAATTCCCTGGGTGTACTGTAACTGTAATACTATAACTTTGTGAAAAGATCTCTTATAGTACTAAAATCAACATGTAAGTCCACCTGCAGTACTGTAGGTCTCAGCTGCAGCAATGCAGTCACTGTACAGTGCTGCTGAGGGAGGTTTTTGTACGGCTGTGTAACACTGTGTGAACACCCAGTTACTGTTGGGGTAATGTAAACTCTGACAGTAATAATCTGCTGCATCTTCAGCCTGGACTCCAGTGATGGTCAGAGTGAAGTCAGTCCCAGATCCACTGCCACTGAAACGTTCTGGGATCCCACTCTGACGGGTAGTTGCAAGATAGATCAGGAGTTTAGGAGCTTCTACAGCTTTCTGTTGGTACCAGGCTAGGTATACATTACCATGTACTGCAGGACTGGTCTTACAATTCACAATGACTGTCTGTCCAGAGAGAACAGATTTCACTGCTGGAGTCTGAGTCACAGTAATCTCTCCACTGGATTCTGAAAACAAGAAAAAACAAAGGAAAAGCAGGAATTCAAGAACTAGAATGCTTTAATTTATTTTAGCTATTTTTACATTTCTGTAAAGCTTGTACATAATATGTTAATAGCCATATCTTCCATCACAAATTAAAAATATGTTTAAGACAACAACTAGCCAAGTATTAAATTATACCCTGAACAAAGATGAGAAGAGTCCAGATGAAGATGGTGCTGAAGGTCATTGTTGCTGTGGGTTCTGTTGCCATGAAGGGCAGCTCTCAGTCATGAAGTGTTAAACTCACAGGGCTATAAACACTCCCAGAGCACTGAAGCATGTGCTGCCAATGCAAAGTGTCTCTTCTATGCAAATTGTCTTCCTGGGTTGAGCAGCACTTGTAGCCAGTCAGTGCTGGAAACACAGGCTTGGTGCTGTGTATTGTGACAGAGCAAGAGGAGCAGTTTGCATGAACACTCCCAGGACAGCAGGACTAGACAGAGGGCAGCTTTATAAAGAGAAGAGAATGAGACACAATCAGCTGAGCCCTTATTCCACTCAACACAGTTGGAATGGAGTGGAGTATGGAGAGTCTGGTTAAAGCAGCACTTGGCTCTGTGTGCTCAGACACATCAGGACTGAAGGATTAAAGATCAGAATTATAAGGCATCAGTTAACTTTTTCTTAAAGTCAGGTGAGTAAGTCCCTCCTCAATTTCAGCACTTTGTGTGGGGGCTGGAGAGCGAAACATTGAACAGGACATCTCTTGACTTCAGGGAGAAACTCTAGGGTAGTGATCCCTCTTGTGGAACCAAAGTTATAGTTTGTTTAAATGAAAATAAATTTACTGAAATCTCCCCCCTATAGATTGTCTTTTCACCTGAAAATGCAGCCAGAAAATTATTCCTATACATTGTGTTTCAACATGGAGCACATGCTTGTCTTGCCTGCTTAGATAAAATGATCAAAGAAGGTACAAACTGTTCAGAGAAACAGGGATACAAAAAAACAGGGAGGCTAGTGGGCCCATCTTGCTGTCTCGTTTCCAGTTAGGTAATTGGAAGACTGTTGTTTGAATTTTCTGTTGTTGTGCCCTTTTAGAACACACTTCACCCAGATTGCTGCAGTAAAATGCTTGGATGGATCAATGGCAGTCTTAAAAATGACAGCCAAACTAATTGGTGATTTTTGATGATTAGTGGTGTTCTTCCAGCCTCTTCTTGAATAGAATCACCTTCAACACAGCAGCTATGACAGTTTGTGCCACACACCTACACTTCTGTGTTTAAAGAAGTACTTTCTGTTTTCAATCCTATAAAATCTCTTTCCTCTCCTATTACTTTCCCAGAATCCAGCCTTGATCCAGGTGTTGATCTTGACATAGGATATTTGATAACCTTAGACCCTTTCAGGATTTTGAATTTTCAATCCCAATTCCTCTCTTGTGCTCTCTGTTTTCACTGTGAATAATGTCTGAAGTGCATTTGGCTTCATTCAAGATGTTTTGGCCACAATATTTCACCAGGGGGACTGGAGAATAGGACATCTGTGACTTCAGAGAGATAGTCTGGGAGAGTGTGCCCTCTGGTAGCACCAAAGCTACCACCTCAGCTGTGACAGCTTGTTCCATGCACCTACACTTCTGTGTGTAAAGAATTACCTTCTATTCTCAATGCTATAAACACTCTTTCCACTCTGTGGTGGCTCAAGCCAAGGCTTTGTCCAGGGCCTCTCCTGGGAGTGAGAATTGGACATACCTGGCTTCACTGCCTGGTCAGTGTCCTGTGTGACTGGAATGCCACTGGAGCTCATGTGATTGGTCCAGTGAGCAAGGCCAGCCCTGGGCACAGGAGAACTAGGACACTGCTCAGGGCCCTGAGGCCACCAGTGGGCCCCCTCAACATGCAACAGAACATCTTTTTAATCGGCAAGTTTTTAAGTGAGAAAAAAAAGTCCCTGTAGTGGCTTCTGTTGCTGCTGTGGCTTATCCTAAAAAATGGCAAATCATAATAATGAATGTAATGCTTCCGAAGCACAGAAAAAAATAGTGGGATAAGTGATCGCAAAATAGAGGTGCACTCAAAGTATTATAATAATGCATAATATGCATGATAGTGTAAAACATTGTATTTTATTATGTTTTGAATCTGTCAGATCAATGTAATTAGCAAGCCGTTTCAAGTCCCAGTCAATGCTGAGGGCAATCTTTTTCCAATTATAGAATGTAAGTTGTATACTGTTTGACTTGTATTAATTTTAAACTGTATTACAGCATATTAAATATTGAACCAATTAAAGAGGAGGTATATTTTACAGAAGCAAGATTGGTCAGTTGGATATATAAAACATAGTTTATTATTATACTGTAGCTTGTGAACGAATTGGGCCTCTTTCAGGTTTACTGTATATAATCTTCTTAGTGTAGACTGTAGTTCAGGACCTGTTAACTGATAGTAATTGTTTTTTATCTATCTGTCTGTCAGAGAGTTAGTGTAAAAATACTTATCAGTTACTTTCAAAAATAGAACTGCCTTGCATGAGCACTTGTGAAACACTACAGAATTGAAAAAGATGGAGGATCACTGCCATTTAACTATTTCCAGGCAGCACTAAAAGAAATAAGGCCATGCATTTGTAGCTTTTTCGATTGGTCCTGACATTGTTTCTTTTTCTGCTCACACAAAACACAGTCACTTTCATTATTCTGATGAAAAAAAGGTTTGTTTTTGCAAAATGTTCATGATAATGAAATCTCCAGCAACAGACCTCACTAAAATGCACACTGAATATCAAAAAGCCATGTTACAAAGGGTGAGAAGAGGTACAGTACAGAGCAGAACTCTTTAATTATTATTATACTCTGGGCTCTTGTTTGGATTTTTTACTGTATCAGATGCCAGCAATTGCTTATTGCTTCTATTTTCACACAAAAAGGGCAGGGTAATTAGATCTGTTAGCCAACCATTTAAACTGCTTCTAATGCAGATAGAATAAACGCTGAATGTGCGTTTCTTTCTGCACAGGATGCTGCTGAATGACAAGGCTATGCTTTCCCTGAGCTTGTGGAGAGCAACCAGACAAGCCAGCGAAGACCTCAGTGCTGTCACTGCCCAGCTAGTGAGGACTGTGCTCATGTCTGGTTTCCACAGCACAGCTACTGGTGTTTAAGCCCTCAGGATATATTCACAAGACATCAGGCTCTGAAGACCATCAGCAGTCAATCCAGTGCTTCCTACATTCATCAGAACGAAGTATTCAGAATTAGAATTAGAATTAGAATAACACTTTTCTCAGCCTGTTCCTAAATTTACATTGTTAGCACTTACAGCTGTATTTTTAAAGAGGTGTAACTGGTATGGAATTAATTACATTATTTTTTCAAACAGGAAAAAATGTATACTTTTTTGTTCAGATGCAGCCATTCAAAACAAGCGGGCGATACTGCATTATTTTGCGATGCGCTTTACACAATGTACCACGAGTTACCGTAAATTCTCCTATAGTACCGCAAGTAAAATAATAGTATCCGGAATTTCCGCAAGGTAGAGCTAATAAAGCTCAACCTCTCATGTTTGAGCTGTCGCCATCAAAGTCTTTAACGAAGATATTACTAATAGTATTAATAATGAATGACCTAAAAGGTCCTGACTCTCTGTGGTCATTAAAAATCCCAGGGCGCTTCTCGAAAAGAGTAGGGGTATAACCCCGGTGTCCTGGCCAAATTTCCCCCCTGGCCTTTACCCCATCATGGCCTCCTAATAATCCCCCTCTATGAATTGGCTACATTACTCTGCTCTCCTCCCCACTGATAGCTGATGTGTGGTGAGCGTTCTGGCGCACTATGGCTGCCGTCGCATCATCCAGGTGGATGCTGCACATTGGTGGTGGTGGAGGGGAGTCCCCATTACCTGTAAAGTGCTTTGAGTGGAGTGTCCAGAAAAGCGCTATATAAGTGTAAGCAATTATTATTATTATTATTATTATTAATGTACTGTCTGGCGGAATAAACTGAAGAGGTTAGTTAATGCGACACGGAATTATTAAGAATTATCACCTCTTTTTACAATTTAGAACAAATGAGAACATTCCACTCAGTGGGCGGTGCATTGTTATCTCAATCACCTGCTAATTCGTTTTACAGCACTGGACGACAGGAAAATGTGACTGTATCTGTACAGAATGTGTGTTTCAATCAATACAGTAATTGATTAAAATTGCAATCGCATGTTTAATTAAATGCCTTTTTGATTCACAATCTGAAAATTAAAACCGCAGTAAAGTCACCTTGAATTAAAAATAACGATTTTGGCACGCCTGTAGCATTTTCACGAAACCTCCTAGAGTTGTGAGAACACTTGCTTTGTGTATAAAGTACATTGTGAATGTTTTCACAGCCTTCACTTTGTCGTTTTAATGCCATTTTTTTGACCACGCATGAATATTCCTATGTCCGTATCTTCGCAAGGGAATCAGTGTGACTTTTAATACTAATTAAATGACCGCAAGCACTTTCCACCCCCTCTACATTCTCAGAGTAGAACAGACTAACCTTCTAATGTCCACCCCCCACGGACAGGAAAAGTGCCCACAGGCACTTAAACTTAATATGGTCAGTAACAGTAAACAGTAACATGGTCAGAAGGAGCACGTACAAACATTTCCGAAATAACCACATGTAAGACTCTGGTGCTTAAAACGTTTAGGGAGAAAGTGGAATACTGGTGTGTATTTTTTCTTTAAACTACCAATACCAGCCATATACAGTCTGTAACGTAGGGATTTATATATGTCTTTATATAGTGGTTACATTAGTGATAAAGGCTAAACTTTTAGCTTCAGTAACGCGTACGCCGTATCGCATACATGTTTGTTTTGGGTTTTGCTTGTTCACATATCTCCCCTTTTTATAAAACGACATGGTTGAAAACTGTTCCAGAGCCACTGTTGTTTCATCAGTGAAAAGTACATCATGAAATGCCTCTCCCTGTTCAATCCACTGGAAAAAAGAAAAGGATCATAAAGCGTCTGATGGTCATAAACAATATTAATTTAGGAACAGCTTTAGAGATATGTTTTAACTGCACTGCATCGGAGAGAATACCATAGTGTGTTTTTTTTTACTCCCTGGCGGAAACTGGCTTCCATAAGAATCAGTATGGCTCAGAGATTAAATAAAACTTCACTCGCACCAAAAAAATTTAGATTTCTAAATATCACAACATGATCGAATTTAAGTCATTTTAATAACAATGAATAATCACCTAGGCGTTACAATATAAACATTTATATTGATTTAAATCGCGTTTTGATTTAAATCGCAAACGCGGGGTTTAAATATATGTATTTTATGATTCACAATCAGACAAATGCAACATAAATTGATATCGTTGTCTTCTAAGTATCTTAATAAACTTTCAGCATAGCTTTCTCCCCGTTTAGATTTATTTTTCTTGGGATCTTGGGATCAAACATGGAAAGATTAGATTGTAATCGTTTTTATTTTTTAAATACATTTTAGAAAAGTGTAATCTATACTAAAAAGCTGTACACCACCTGCTATAAAGATACATATTGTAATACTTTCGGGTTCGGATAGGACAGACACAAGAACTCAGACTTGCGGAGTTAAAGCAAGTTAAAGCCTTGATTTTATATATCACCTTTAAAAGTGGTATCTCAAAGCAAAGTAAATACCCAACACTGATTGTACCCATCTGTCATGCTAATAAAGCACCTTGAATTGAATTGAATTGAATTGAATTGAATTGAGGGGGGGGCGAACGAGCGAGAGAGCACAGCCAGGACAGACAGGCAAATAAGATACACTCCACAGACATTCACAACAGCGACATATCATAAAACTTTTGCACATATTGTTAAATTATTATTTGTTTTTCAGGAAGTTAAAAAAACACTTGAATTACTTATCCAGTCTCTCGAAATAAAATTATTTTTCAAGCAATGCAACTACCGTTGGGCAACGTGTTTTTTTTAATTCAACATTGATAGCCACATCTTAAATCTTGTCAGTCAGCTCTTTTTTCTCTATTTGAATTGTGGCGATTCAAACAACCTGGGATAACAAGTGGTCTCAAAGTCACTGAGCTCACAGAGCTTCATCAACAGATGACAATTCCCTTAGTCCTTCTTTAGTCTTCCTGAAATTGTCAAATTATGAGTGAATAAAAGCATTTTATTAAAAACGTAATAACAATTATTATTTAAATTATTTGTTTAATTTAAAAACTCCCTTGCTTTTAACAGAGCGTTTCATAATTTCTAACTACGAAAATTATTTAAACTGCGACACTTATCATTCAACCAGAGCTCGAAATATCACAAGGATCCTCAAGAGCACAGCAAAGACTGTATTAAAAGAATACTAGTGACAAACTAGTATACTTTAGATCTTTTTTTCTGAACCGGGGAAAATCTGATCATGTTTCTCTATAACAATAATAAAAAACATTATTTTACATATCACCTTTATGTGATATCACCTTAAGGACAGCACATACAAGGGTTAATTGCACAATGGACCACGCAAAGAAATTTAAAATAGTCTTCTTTAGGTGTGAGGGCAGGAGTGGATCGCAGAAGGCATAATCAGCAAATTAGGAAAACAAAGAACAGGACAGGCGAGACGTTTATCCAGAGAGCGAATGATCAGAAAAAGGAACAGCTGTTACGCCCAGGTTTTACGCTCTCTCTCTCTGCTGAATGAATAAAAGCATTTTATTAAAAACGCGTTTGTGTTTGTCTGGGTATTTACTTTGTAATCTGTGGTTTACATCTACTGTATTGCTTTGAGATGCCACTTTTAAAGGTGATATGTAAAATAAAGTTTTTTATTATTGTTATAGAGAAACATGATCAGATTTTCCCTGGTTCAGAAAAAAGACGATTAAAATCTGTAATCTTTCCACTTGTATGTCATCGGAAAATACAAGAAGTTTCTGCTTTTTGTAAGGATGGTATCAAAAAGTAATCTAAGTGGTGAGAAAGCTGTGCTCCTCAAAGCGCTTTACAGGATAAAAACAATAACAACAATAGTGTTAGGCTGGGCAAACGATTTTTTTATAGAAATACAAAATGAGATATAATGATGTGTTCCTGTTTAGACATTAAAGAGTACAACCCCTTTCTCTGTGGGAGTGCTAGCTGTGACGAATTAAACCGGTTTCACAGGTATTTTCAAAGTAAAAGGGGGCGAGATTTCCAGCGAAAGACACCTCCCCCCTCCAAAACCAAGGAAGTACAGTACTTAGTAGTTAAGAAAGCTAGGCTCCTCAATGAAATCGCTTTAACATGCTAATGCATTGGTGTAACAAACCGGGCATGGCAAGCTTCTAATGTCAACTCGACTACGGCGAAAGGAACCCTTCTTTCATTGGAAGAAAATTAACATATTCTAGCCCTTAATGAATTAATAGCAAACATGGTTTACATAAAATACATTTTTCCAAGAAAGTTTATAATAATACAATCTATAGTTGAAATCTGAGCCTAAATAAAAAGAAAAAGCATTTTCAGAGAGCAATTACGCTGTGTTTATGTAGAAAAAGTGATTAGGTTTATGAGCAATCTAATTACTTATTTGTTTAAAACGCTATATAAAATAAAGTTTATTATTAATTTGCTGGACAGAGCGGTGAACATTATTATGGATAAGACAAAGATAACGATCCTGATCAGTTTAGAAATCTGCGTACACTGTAAGGTTTTTACTTCTTAAACTTTTAAAATACACGTTTCGAATAGAAAGAAATCATCTTCCTGGTACAGTATGTATAGCAAACCAGCACGTCTTTTTTCTCCAATCAGAGGGGTTAGACGCTTGGTTAAAAGCAAAGAAGATTCATCTGTTATAGTGGACATAAAAACAAGAGTTTGCTGGTATTATATCCTAGAAGACATAGATCGGCGCCAGACCGGGAGAATGCCCGCAGCGTAAAAGAAAATGCCTGATGAACTAGGGATTGGACAGTTTCCAAGTGCTTGTACAATCGATGGAAATGTTCAAATAAATGTGCAAAAGAAATAAAATAATCATTTATTTCTTTATCATATTGGCTAGATAATGTCCTCTCTTTGCTAGTTAGTGGCTGTGTTTCTGCGTTGTGTAGCAACGGGTGACTGTTCTCAGGCGGAAGATGTAAACAGCTTAATTTTTGTGTTAAATATTTATTTTTTTTAAATTAAAATTCATTCCATACAGCAATTTGGGTACCGTTTCATAAAACTTTCATGCTTAAAATGTTTAGGGAGAAATGGAAGACTGATAATGGAATGGAATGGAATGAATGATAAGTGTCGCAGTTTAAATAATTTTCGTTGTTAGAAATTATGAAACGCTCTGTTAAAAGCAAGGGAGTTTTTATGTCCGTTGCAGTAAAAGAAAATGCCTGACAAAGTAGGGCTTGGACAGATTCCAAGTGCATTTTTGCAATTTACGTTGCATTGTCCATTGTGCTGCTGTAATACAGTTTAAAATATGTTTAAACTGTATCAGCTTTATTTATGGGTTGCAATTTAGAAAAAGTCAAAAACCGCACTCAAAATGCAATTTAGAGCTTTCTGGCAAGAGGAGACACCCAAATTAATAATGTTACATGTCACTGTTTGTGCATGAACAAAGTTATACTGCTATTTCCTTAGATAAGCGATTAAAAAAATACATTTTTTGAATCCCCAGGGGAACACATTCCATAAGATTCAGCGCTTTTATATATCGCCTTTAAAGGTGGCTTCTCAAAACGCTTTACAGGATAAAAACAACAATAACAGCAACAACAACAATATTGTATTTTATTGCACTTTGAAAACCAAGTAATAACTTAACTATATGTGCAAACGTTTTATGATATGTCGCTGTTGTGAATGTCTGTGGAGTGTATTTGCCTGTCTGTCCTGGCTCTCTCCCTCAATTCAATTCAATTCAATTCAAGGTGCTTTATTAGCATGACAGATGGGTACAATCGGTGTAGGGTATTTACTTTGCTTTGAGATTCCACTTTTAAAGGTGATATATAAAATCAAGACTTTAACTTGCTTTAACTCCGCAATGTATTTAAAAAATAAAAACGATTACAATCTAATCTTTCCATGTTTGATCCCAAGATCCCAAGAAAAATAAATCTAAATGGGGAGAAAGCTATGCTGAAAGTTTATTAAGATACTTAGAAGACAAAGATATCAATTTATGTTGCATTTGTCTGATTTTGAATAAAAAAACACATATATTTAAACCCGTGTTTGCGATTTAAATCAAAACGCGATTTAAATCAATATAAATGTTTATATTTTAACGCCTAGGTGACTATTCATTGTTATTAAAATGACTTAAATTCGATCATGTTGTGATATTTAGAAATATAAATTTGTTTGGTGCGAGTGAGGTTTTATTTAATCTCTGACCAAGGGAAACGTTTCATTTTTTCAAAGAAATGTTTGTTAAAAAAAGTCATGGTTCCACAGTGGGATTCAATCACAGACCATGTGACATGGGAGTCAGGAACCTAACCCACAGCGCCACCGGCAAGGTCACATGCAGAGTGTTGAAAAAGCACTACAGAAACATTATCAACAGACAATGTACAGCATGTACTATTCTTGTGTTGCGGTACATGAATATAATTATATCGTTATTAATTTCTTTAGATACGCGATTCCATATTATATTCCCTTTTAATCAAATTCTAAAAGTATGCTTGTTGACTCCAGTATCTCGTTAGTTAAAGACTTCGATGCTTAAAATGTTTAGGGAGAAATGGAATACTGGTGTGTATTTTTTCTTTAAAGTACCGAGACCAGCCATATACTGTATGTTTATGTTCCAAAATTAATATCGTTTATGGCCTTCACACGTGTTACAGTATGCTCCTATTCTTTTCATGCTCAGCTACTAAGATTTCCCTTCAGTGGTAAAATTCCATATAAATATTCAATATTACAACGGGCAGATTAAAGACGTTTAATGTAAATCTTTCTACAACAGACCAATGGATCACGAGTGCCCCTGTCGGTCAACCAATCACGTACCGCGGTACCGCGCGTCATCGTGCGTCACAATGCACGACACCGTAGCCAATTACCTCCGGTACGTGTCTGTACCGTGAACTTTGAATGGCTGCATCTGTACAGTAATGTTTATGTTCCTAAATTAATATCGTTTATGACCTTCATATGCGTTATGCTCCTCTTCTTTTTATGCTCAGCTACTAAAATTTCCCTTTAGTGGTAAAATTCCATATAAATATTCAAAACTAAGGCGATTTAAATGTGCACAGTAAAGACATTAAATGATGAAATCTTTTCACTACCAAAAGTGGCTTGTGGGTAGATTACCGTACCGCGGGTTTGTACCACGCATTTTGAATGGCTGCATCTGTATATAAGTGTATATATATATAAGCTATTATAATTATTATTATATGTATTAGTATTGGGAAAATGGAAGTGGAATTACTGACATTGCTTAATGTATATGTCCCACCTGGTAGTGATTTTAATTTTTATAAAAAAAATGTTTGATTTGATGGCTAATGCACAAGGGATACTGATTTGTGAGGTGATTGGAATGTGCGTCTTAACCCAGGCTTGATTCTACAAATATATCTTCTCAGAGGGCTAATTCATTGCATAAAAAGATTAATTTACTAAAGGGGGAAATGGGAATAATAGATCTCTGGAGCGATGTCTATCCAAGTGAGCGTGATTACACTCACTATTCCTTCCCTCATTCATTATATACAAGGATTGATTATTTTTATATTATAATAATAATTGCTTACACTTATATAGCGCTTTTCTGGACACTCCACTCAAAGCGCTTTACAGGTAATGGGGTCTCCCCTCCACCAATGTGCAGCATCCACCTGGATGATGCAACAGCAGCCATAGTGCACCAGAACGCTCACCACACATCAGCTATTAGTGGGGAGGAGAGCAGAGAGTAATGAAGCCAATTCATAGATGGGGATTATTAGGAGGCCATGATTGGTTAAGGCCAATGGGAAATTTGGCCAGGACACCGGGGTTACACCCCTACTCTTTTCGAGAAACGCCCTGGGATTTTTAATGACCACAGAGAGTCAGGACCTCGGTTTTACATCTCATCCGAAGGACGGCACCTGTTTACAGTATAGTGTCCCCATCACTATACTGGGGCATTAGGACCCACATGGACCACAGGGTGAGCACCCCCTGCTGGCCCCACTAACACCTCTTCCAGCAGCAACCTTAGTTTTTCCCAGGAGGTCTCCATCCAGGTACTGACCAGGCTCACACCTGCTTAGCTTCAGTGGGTTGCCAGTTGTGAGTTGCAGGGTGATATGGCTGCTGGATATATACCAGAGAGATAGTCATAGGATTCAATGTTGCGATATTGGCAGAATTGATTTTTCAGACCATGCTCCTACTGTATGTCATTGTCCAACCGATTAAGTAACAATCGATACAAACAGGTAAATACTTATGCAAGTAACATATTTTGTTTTTTTGATCATGTTTGCTGTTTTTAGAGACATAACTTCTTTCACCCATAAAACTGAAACAGGGTTTCTACGTACTGGTGCAGGTACTGGCTGTGCAGCTGATAGAGAGAGCCTCCTGGAACATCAGTCTGCGCTGGAGAGTCACAACAATCTGGACTCTGAGGGGAAAGTGATTTAAAATAAGTTATAAATGTTTATAGATTGTGAATCTATAGGGTATAAGCACTCAGAATAACCTGAGTGTGACAGTCAGGGTGAGTCACTGCTTAAGAGGAGCCAGCTGTCAGTTGTTATAGTGCTGATGCTGGACAGCTGAGCTCCTCCCTGTTTAAATATCTGGCCTCTTGTCAGCAGGGTGTGAAGCAGCCAGGAGAGCTAGATAAGGAGCATACCTGCACTCTGTAGAACAGCCCAGTATCTGAAAGAAAGACTGAGAGAAATACAGAGAGAGGGAGGGATTCTGTCAAGTTGCACTCATTATTTTTAAACAGCTTGCAACACCTAGATAATACTGTACATTTTTCATTAACTCAAAGGTTGTAATTGCATATTCAGGCATAATATTTAGAAAGATAATATTCTTTTTCAGAAAAGAAGGTTTCCTCTTCATCTTCACATTCAGGCAGGAGCCCCAGTGTCCCCAGCAGTAAAATCAGTGACATCATTGTCCTGTGTGTCAGTGACTCTGAAAGGGCTGTGTTTTACCTAGAAGTGAAAGTGAATGTACAGTACAAAAGACTGTTCAAAGATTATATGTAATTGGCATTAAAATGCATGTTTTTTTAAGTTTCCCTTGTATTTCATTAAATGGTGGTATTGGGAACCCAGCTTGTACCCCTTCGGATTGCAGTCGCTCTCCTAGTGACAGCAGCAGGAGCAGAGAAGAACTTTTTGAAGCTCAAGTTGATTAAAACATACCTGAGGTCTAAATTACAGGCAAATTAATTTATAGATTTAATAAATCTTTCCCATCTGCTTAGCCTGACTGATCTCATCTGCCTTGGTATTGAGTGCACTTGTATTTTTCAAAATTTCTTACATAATTTTATATTTATTCCTGCAATTCCTTTCTACAAAGGTTTCAGTGCAGTACTCTGATTTAATCAAATTTGGAAGTAACAGAGATCCTGTTTGTCATTATGTATTGTTGTTAATGCTCCTTTGTATTACTTTCAATGTTAGAATATGTTATCTTTGTAAAAGGTATGCCTCATGTGTCCTGTGTATAAGTTCGTTATTATGTGTTACGTTCTGTTTTTTTTAACTCCCCTCCCATGCGGGAATCCATTTTTGGAAGTGGGCGTTGTCACACCCTGTACACCTAGAGGGTGCTGCTCTCCTGTCCTGTTCCTAGTTTCCTGTGATTATTCATGTCTTTCTGGTGTGTCTTGTTGTGTAGCCTATTTACTTCCTGCTTCTGTTCTGCTCCTCACTCAGCATTGAGGTTCGGATGTCCTGAGACCCGCCTAGCACCAGGTCACTCCTGTCCTTGACCTGAGGGCATAGGTTTCTATACGGCATGTCCTGAACAGCTGAACCCGGGCTAACCCCCATCTCTCCGCTATGCGTAGGGTCTTTTATGCTCTCCTGCCATTTCATGGTTCGTCCCTTCTGACATCCGTGACAGGCGTACAGTATGCCTAAATTAAGTCTCTCTCTCTGGATTGGTTGAAGAGAGCGGTCCAGTTTTAAATGCCGGTACAGGACTTCCTCAGATGAGTTTGAAGTGAGGTGTAAGAAGAAGAACGGTGAAAATGAGAGAGGTGTCAGACTTGTTTTCTTAGCTGTGGTGTTGGGATTGTTGTGGCACCTGTGTTTTGTTTATTTTTTTTAGTTTAGTACAGAGTAGAAAGATAGCTTGGTAAAGACTTTTCTTTGGCTTTGCTTCTTTCTCAGATACATGGGTTGTGGAATAGTGTAGTTAGTTGATTTTTTTACTTCCTAGTTTTTTCCACCATCCTACACATAGGGGTGTATTTCTGTCTGTTAAACCTTGGCTCATATGTTAGTCCCCATTCGCCCCTAGACTGAGCCATATTGGCGACGTAACATATGTGTTCATCAAAGCTGTATAATTAAGGTTTTCTAGTATATAATTCATTTATCTTAAAGTGATATCTTATAATCTGTTATCAATGAAGGCCTGTTTCCTCTCTCATCATGCTGTCTGCAACAACACCTGTGGCTCCCGCCCATCACACTATTACACTTAAAAAGCTCTTGCAATGCCCACAAGAGGGTGCTCATTGCCAACATCAACAGTACCAATATCACTGAGCTGCTCTGTTTCTGTCTCTACCTGGCGTGAGTGGGTTCCAGCCTATCAGTCTTCTTCCTCTTCTCTCCAGCTCTATCAGGCTAATCTCCTTGTCTCCTATCTCCTCTCACACTGGGCATATTTTATCCTCATGTACTTTTCAAAACAACCCACTTTTCACACAACATTATAGGGCAGTTAATAAAAGCTTAACTGTGGCTATCTTTACCTGTACTCGCGAATGAAGAAATGGGACACTTTTACATCCCTGATTTCTTCTGAAAATTATTATATTATATTTGCAAAAGATCTATACATTTGTCAAATTACACTTTGCACAGTGACAATGTAATGAGAAATACATTGCAATGAAAAGCAATATAATTATTAATATTTCATCTGTATTGGTATAATATGGGAACATTTAGATGGTCAGATGAAGATCAAGACTGAGAAAGAATTAAACTGCAAGGAATCTGGGAATCAAACTTATTGAAGGACACTTGGATATCTTTGACTGATCGTGGATGTTTTTTCTGGTTTGAATCCCACCTGTGGAAGGACTCAGAGTGTGTCCTCTCTCTTTTTGCATCTTCTAAATGTTTTTTTGAAACATTAAAAAATAAATTAATTTCATCCCTTTTTTATATCACGGGCAACTTTATTTCTTCAGGAAATATTTTAATACAGAGACGACAGAAGGACAGTGCTGGAGATCTTGAGTGGGTCCTCCCTTGTCTTTAAAGTCTTTTGTACTGTACCACTGATGGTTTCTTTAACTTATAGCTCAAGGGCTGTTTGTTTTACTGCTGCTATCAAACATTCCTAATCAACAGCAGTGTATTCTTTATCTCAGATTTTACATTCCAGGTGTTTACAGCTGCCATTCAAGTGTTTGTACCATACACATCTGTCCCATGTCAATATGGTTGTGCATGTCCCAACATGTGTGGCACAGTTCCATTAAAAGAACTAACTAAAGTAAACCAGAAGCTTAATAATAATAATTGCTTACCTTTATAGCGCTTTTCTGGACACTCCACTCAAAGCACTTAACAAATAATGGGGACTCCCCTCCACCACCAGCAATGCGCAGTATCCACCTGGATGATGCGACAGCAGCTATAGTGTGCCAGAACGCTCACCACACATCGGCTAACAGTGGGGAGAAGAACAGAGTAATGAAGCCAATTCAAAGAAGGAGATTATTAGGAGGCCATGATTGGTAAGGACAAATGGGAAATTTGGCCAGGATGTTGGGGTTACACCACTACTCTTTTCGAGGAACGCCCTGGGATTTTTAATGACCACAAAGAGTCAGGACCTCAGTTTTACGTCTCATCCAAAATACAACACATTTTTACAGTATAATGTCCCCATCACTATACTGGTACATTAGGACCCACATAGTCCACATGGTGAGCACCCCTTGCTGGCTCCACTAACACCTCTTCCAGAAGGTCTCCCATCCAGCTATTGATCAGGCTCACACCTGCTGAGCTTCAGTGGGTTGCCACTTGTGAGTTGCAGGGTAATATAGCTACTGTCCCAAATGTTTCTTACATTCTGGGTAAATTATTAAGATTGCCAAGTGTAGGATAAAAGACAGAAGACAAGCCAGTTAAAAAAGAGACCAGAACAGAAAGAGAGAAAAGAGTGGATAAGAGGGTACAGAACATAAATTGGTGGTCAGGTAAGAGGTCCTTGTCCAGGTAATCCATAAAGACCAGATTGGAGCTGAGTATTTGTACCTTGCTAAGAGCGAACTATGATTTCCTGAGTGAGGAATCCCTTGGTTAAAAACAGCCTTTCTTGATTAGTTGGTGCATTTTAGAATAGGAAAATAGGTTCCCATTCATTTTATGGCATCCAGACGTAGAGAGAGAAATTTAACCACAGGTTGTAAGACCATCTCCTGTTCTTCTGCTGAAGAATTTCCCAAAACATTCTTCAGGTTTTCTCAATTACCAGGTGGCCAAATCAGCTCATGGCCATAACACAGCCAAGTGACAGCAAGCCATATCTCTTTGACTGCAGAAGAAAAGAGGAAAACCAACACAAAACCCAAACAAGCTCCAACTGTTTTCACAGCTCAGATTTCATCTAACTGTCTGTGACATGATTTGTAAACAGGAAGGAGATTTGCATACCTGTGCCGCCATACTGCTCCAAGCACTTTAAGACTCACAGTGTGGATCAGTCACTGATCAGCCCTTTCAGAGTCACTGACTCACACAGGACAATGATGCAACTGATTCTACTGCTGGGGACACTGGTGCTCTTTGCTCAAGGTGAGGATTAAAGTCTTTGTCTTACTATTGTCTTACTATTAACATGTATGTCCGCAGACTGTACATTACAAGACACTCGTTATCCATCTTGAGTTACACACGACTTTGCATACACTTTCCTGTCGGCTAGCTAGCTCATGAGGGTGCACACTCGGGGCTTGGCTAGCAGTTTCCTATTTTCATACACGCAATACATTATCTCCTCTTATTTCAAAATCCGTTTCTGTTACCTGAAGAGACACAAACACAAACTCCGTTTATCTTCATTTGTACTTATCTGTGTGAGAGCGCGCTCTGTCTGTTTGACTCTTCCATCTTGCTATCCGAATTCCTGGTATGGTGGCCTCTTGGGTCCAAACTCAATACCCGTTTTCAGCTCGGCTTTATAATGTCAACGTGGAGTGGTGCATGCGCCCATCTTCCAGTAAAGGAAGTACCATTTTTACAGGAGGTTAAAAATAAGTGAAATATATTCAGGGTTGGTGTTTTTTTATACATTCTGTTTACACTATTCTTTAAAAGAAAGAGAGAATTCCCATGTTAGGGAAATTAGTTTATCTGGGGTGAAATGCAGCTCCATAATTTTCTAACAGTGGTACAGTCCAAGGGAGCAGGGCCATATGGTACCTATTTAGGAAGGGGGGATAGATCTAACGGGGTTTTAGTCTCGTTATCGCTACAGTGTGGAGCTGATAGAACCTAAGTGTGCTAGAACTCCTGACCTCTTTCTTAGAGAAAGGTTTTTTTTTTTGTTTTGCTATATATAAATAGTCTGTGGGGAGCATTGTCATAATATACCATCATCTTTGCACCTAAGCGCAATTGAGCCATCATTTACTTTTAAAAGGACTCACTTGGGCACCCCTCCTGCCCTCCCTGTGACAATGTATCATAAGTACAAAAGGTAAGTTTTAATTCCTTAGTGTAAATGTAGCACATGTGTTTACTGAGACAAGTTCATACACAAATGTTTACTGTATAACAAGCAAGTATTAACAATTCTTTTTGTTACCATCTCACTTTCAGAGTCCAGTGGACAGATTGTTCTGATTGTTCAGTCTCCAGCTCAGTCTGTTCTCCCAGGAAGCTCTGTCTCGATCAGCTGTACAACTAGTCAGTCTGTTAGCAGCTATCTCAACTGGTACCTGCAGAAACCTGGCCAGGCTCCACAGCTCCTGATATATTATACCTCCAACCATCAGTCTGGGATTCCTGACCGTTTCAGTGGCAGTGGGTCTGGGTCACAGTATAAACTAACCATCACAGGAGTCCAGGCTGAAGATGCAGGAGATTATTAATGTCAGCAGGGTGTAAGCTTCCCTTTCACACAGTGATACACGTCTGTACAAAAACCTCTCTCAGCTCTACAGGAGCTGCTCGGGCTTATCAACAGGAACTACAGAGGACTGAGAGCAGCTGCAGAGCTGCTTCTTCTGCATTGAACTTAGCTGGGTTTGTATATCATTTATGAAATGTATTCTTATATTAAATTTTAAAAGTAATCTGTAACAAAAGTACAGTTATTGTTCATAATGTTCTGATACAGAATATGAAAATATGTTATTTTCTTCTAAGAGTTGCATTACTTTACTGTTTTAAATTTACAATAAACAAAAACCTTTTTTCAAGTTAAACAATGAAAGTGATAGAAAGTGGACAAATCTCTAACTAGAGCTAAACATTAGATTTACTCCTCACCAAAATAATATTACAAATGGGGGGTTACAAAAAAGGGAATAGCAGACAATGACCAAGCAGATTATATATAGACAAATATACCCAAACAGTTTATATGATTAGAGGCACATGAGTTCTTTGTTTTCTGGGACAGCTATGGTTGAAAAAGAAATAATGAACACTCACTGGGTTAAACAATATTTATGTCATTTATGTCATTATGTCATTTATGGTTACAATATTTATGTAATTTACATATTTACAATAAAAACTTGTTCAAGTAGGGGCTGCGTCAGCATTCGTAGGCTACAAAGGAACAAGTAAGGATTTATTCCATACTGAAAAGAGAAGAAGAGAAACAACGTTTTGGTTGTGGAGCCTTCCACAGACACCTGAAGAAGGCTCCACAAATGTTATGTTTCTTTTTTTGTCTTTTCAGCATGGAATAAACCCTTACTTGTTCGTTTACAATAAAAAGAATGTGGATTTTAAAATGGTTAAAACTGTTACATTTATTGTAACATGATGGATTTTGATATGCATATGTTAAAGATGGTGAACCCTAAATAAAGAAACTGCTTTTAAAATTAGCTCTGTAGCATTTAAGACTCCTTTTCCCCCACAGTAGGGTCTTTACAGATGCAGCCATTCAAAGTGAACGGTACAGACACGTACCGCAGGTAATTGGCTGCGGCGTCGCGCATCGTGATGCAAGATGACGCGGGATACCGCGGTACGTAATTGGTTGACCGACAGGGGCACTCGTGGTCCGTTGGTCTGTCGTAGAAAGACTTACAGTAAACGTCTTTACTGTGCCTGTTGTAGATATTGAATGTTACCAATGAAGGGAAATCTTAGTAGCTGAGCATAAAAAGAATAGGAGCATACTGTAACGCGTGTGAAGGCCATAAATGATATTAATTTTGGAACATAAACATACAGTACTGTACAGTGCCTTGCGAAAGTATTCGGCCCCCTTGAACTTTTCAACCTTTTGCCACATTTCAGGCTTCAAACATAAAGATATAATTTTTTTATTTTATGTGAAGAATCACCAACAAGTGGGACACAATTGTGAAGTGGAACGAAATCTATTGGATTTTTGAAACTTTTTTAACTAATAAAAAAATGAAAAGTGGGGCGTGCAAAATTATTCGGCCCCCTTGCGTTAATACTTTGTAGAGCCACCTTTTGCTGCGATTACAGCTGCAAGTCGCTTGGGGTATGTCTCTATCAGTTTTGCACATCGAGAGACTGAAATTCTTGCCCATTCTTCCTTGCAAAACAGCTCGAGCTCAGTGAGGTTGGATGGAGAGCGTTTGTGAACAGCAGTTTTTAGCTCTTTCCACAGATTCTCGATTGGATTCAGGTCTGGACTTTGACATGGCCATTCAAACACCTGGATACGTTTATTTGTGAACCATTCCTTTGTAGATTTTGCTGTATGTTTGGGATCATTGTCTTGTTGGAAGATAAATCTCCGTCCCAGTTTCAGGTCTTTTGCAGACTCCAACAGGTTTTCATCCAGAATGGTCCTGTATTTGGCTGCATCCATCTTCCCCTCAATTTTAACCATCTTCCCTGTCCCTGCTGAAGAAAAGCAGGCCCAAACCATGATGCTGCCACCACCATGTTTGACAGTGGGGATGGTGTGTTGAGGGTGATGAGCTGTGTTGCTTTTACGCCAAACATATCGTTTTGCATTGTGGCCAAAAAGTTCGATTTTGGTTTCATCTGACCAGAGCACCTTCTTCCACATGTTTGGGGTGTCTCCCAGGTGGCTTGTGGCAAACTTTAGACGAGACTTTTTATGGATATCTTTGAGAAATGGCTTTCTTCTTGCCACTCTTCCATAAAGGCCAGATTTGTGCAGTGTAAGACTGATTGTTGTCCTATGGACAGACTCTCCCACCTCAGCTGTAGTTCTCTGCAGTTCATCCAGAGTGATCATGGGCCTCTTGGCTGCATCTCTGATCAGTCTTCTCCTTGTCTGAGCTGAAAGTTTAGAGGGACGGCCAGGTCTTGGTAGATTTGCAGTGGTCTGATACTCCTTCCATTTCAAGATGATCGCTTGCACAGTGCTCCTTGGGATGTTTGAGGCTTGGGAAATCTTTTTGTATCCAAATCCGGCTTTAAACTTCTCCACAACAGTATTACGGACCTGCCTGGTGTGTTCCTTGGTCTTCATGATGCTCTCTGCGCTTTCAACAGAACCTTGAGACTATCACAGAGCAGGTGCATTTATACAGAGACTTGATTACACACAGGTGGATTCTATTTATCACCATCAGTCATTTAGGACAACATTGGATCATTCAGAGATCCTCGCTGAACTTCTGGAGTGAGTTTGCTGCACTGAAAGTAAAGGGGCCGAATAATTTTGCACGCCCCACTTTTCATTTTTTTATTAGTTAAAAAAGTTTCAAAAATCCAATAGATTTCGTTCCACTTCACAATTGTGTCCCACTTGTTGGTGATTCTTCACATAAAATAAAAAATTTATATCTTTATGTTTGAAGCCTGAAATGTGGCAAAAGGTTGAAAAGTTCAAGGGGGCCGAATACTTTCGCAAGGCACTGTATATGGCTGGTCTTGGTACTTTAAAGTAAAAAATACACACCAGTATTCCATTTCTCCCTAAACATTTTAAATGTTCATTTTGTAACGCATAGGTGACTATTCATTGTTACGAAAAAGACTTAAATTCGATCATGTTGTGATATTTAGAAATATAAATTTGTTTGGTGTGAGTGAGGTTTTATTTAATCTCTGACCAAGGGAAACGTTTCATTTTTTCAAAGAAATGTTTGTTAAAAAATAAAGTCATAGTTCCATGGGATTCAATCACAGACCATGTGACATGGGAGTCAGGAAACTAACACACAGCGCCACCAGATTTGATAACGCTATAAAAACGCTATAAAATAATGTGACTAGGCACAGAACAAGTTTACAGCACAGTACAATAATAAATGCTGACCATGACTTTAGAAGCATAAATTACCTTACACTCAATTTAAACACAAGCTGTCTTTCTGTATGAACCTCTAAGCTGGTTCATACAGAAATGTAGAAATCCATTAGCCTGATTATGATTAAAAAACACATAATTAAACACGCGTTTGCGATTTAAATCAATAAAATGTTTATATTGTAACGCATACTGTCCAGCCTCCATTTCTCTATAAAAATTTACTCTATTGCACACACACACACAATAGAAGCAGGAACCGTTGTCAGAAGGGAAGAAGGTGACTATTCATTGTTATCAAAAATGACTTAAAATTGATCACGTTGTGATATTTTGAAATATAAAAGTCAATTGATTGTCCATAATATCGCTATTCTATTTTTTCGAAGAAATGTTTGTTAAAAGAAAAGTCCAGCACCAGCTGGATTTGAACACACAACCTGTGAGTTGTTAGTCAAGCACATAGACCAGTAGGCTACAGGGGAAGTTGCATGAACAGGGAGGCAAAACAGCCCTACACAGCCCTGTCGCAGTACACGAATATAATCATATCGTTATTAAATTCTTTAGATACGCGATTCCATATTATATTAGCAGAAAAGCTTAAAACTACCACTTTTTCACACGCTATTTCACATGCTAGTTAAATACTTCGATGCTTAAAATCGTTAGGGAGAAATGGAATACCGGTGTGTATTTTTCCTTTAAAGTACCGATTCCTGGAATCTGACTGGCTGACACCCTTCTGAAGTGGTTCCATAAAATCTGTCATACGGAAAAGAAAGCGTTGATACATACAAGTATCTTTTAATACAGTCTTTGCTGTGCTCTTGAGGATCCTTGTGATATTTTAAGCTCTAGTTGAATGATAAGTGTCGCATTTTAAATCATTTTCGTAGTTAGAAATTATGAAACGCTCTGTTAAAAGCAAGGAAGTTTTTATGCCCGTTGAAGTAAAACAAAATGCCTGACAAAGTATGGCTTAGACAGATTCCAAGTGCTTGTACAAATGTGCTAAAGAAATTATACTTTGAGTATATAGCTTGTCCAAAGTCATCCATTATTAATACTATTAGTAATATCTTCGGTAAAGGCTTTGATCCATAAATATTTCTGATAAAGGTATGTTGTGTACTTTTGTCCAACTGAGCAATCTTGCTTTCATAAAATATACCAACATTTTAATGACTGATGATTAACATGCTGTAATACACAGTTTAAAATTAAAAGCTCAAATGCTGTACATGAGAGGTTAAGCTCCCCCTGGCGGTTTTACAAGGTGACGCCGGATAGTTTTCGGCAGAGCGTCAAATGACATGCGATTAACCACGTGACACTGCGTGTCACTGCGTGTCACCGCGTGATACCGCGACACGCCCACCGGGGTATGCCGCAAAATACCCCACCCATTTTGAATGGCTGCATCTGTATATCTCTCAGAACCACCAGTGCACCCACAGTCCAGCACCAGACTTTAGTCTTGCATAAATGCAATTTATTCTTTAGTGATTACAACATGTCTCACTGTGTACTCAAAAACATTGAACCCACGACACACAAAGTTTCTCCGAGGGACACACTCGATCACCAGAGGTTCAATAACCCATTTACTGTAGGTAGAAAAGAAAATGGTCCTTCAATATTATTTTCCCTATACAGTACATCAATTCACAAACAAGGAAACCATTTGTCCCCAATAGTTCCTGTTTGGAAGAAGAAGCAAGAACTCCCCACAGTCTAGTCTCCCCAGTCTCTGTACTGGAAATCCTCCCCCAGGCATTGCTCCACTCTGTCTGTGTCCTCAGTTCTGACTCTGCAGCCCCGTTCCTTTGTTCTGCCCCCAGGAAAACGAAGTTCTAGCACAGGGCCTCAGTTCTGGCACTAAGGTCTTTCCTCTCCCCTGTCTTACAGAAGACAGCTTCTCCTGCTCTGCCCATCATGCATAGAGGCCCGTGGGAGGAAGAGAGTCCTGTATCCATTCAAGTCAGAGTCTTTTGTTTCCTTTTCTGCTTCCCCTCTGCCTCAAGTGTGGTCCGGAGTGGATCAGCACCACCTCAACTTTCCCCATGTCAATTTCCAAGGTGTAATAATTGTAGGGACAAGGCCTATTATTTCACTTAGAATTAAGTGATATTAAGTATTTCTAAAAATCTTTGGGTGCCTGGACCAAACAGCCTGTTGCCTGTCACAGGAATGTAGTGAAAGAGGCCCTTCTCTGTGTTCAGCCACAGTATGACCTAGAGGTCTTTGCGTGAGAGCAAGTGAGGGAGACCATTTTATCTTTTGGATAAGGATCTCTCCCGGGACAATGCAGAACCATTATCAATTCTCCCTTAAGATGAATGTTGACTGCTAGCATCTGGATGTCTGGCAGAGGGACATAGGCACATCCAGAAATAATCAGAATCAGAATCACTTTTATTCGCCATTATGTGTCAGTTACAGGAATTTGCCTTGGCACATTTGGAACCTGCTCAACACAAAAATCATAGAGGTGCAAAAGGAGCATTAACATTACTAACATAATTACATTAGACAATATACAAAAGGTGGGAAGTCACAAAAACACAGTCATAATACGTGCTCATAGTTCAGTTCAGATATGCAGAACATATAGACATTTCTAAGACACAAGAACATTCACATTTTACAGTACAGTGGAAATGTACAATCAACATTATAGTATATGCAGGACACATTGTAAGTTCAGAGCATATGCGAAAGTACAGTCTGAGGAGTTAGCTGCAACTATGTAAAGATGTTGGGAAAACGCACTGGTTCTTGTGCAAAATCTATCTACAAGATATACTGTATGAACCAAGTTGGCAATAATACTAACTCAATGTTTTTCAGCTGAAATGGGGAGTTGTAGGAGGAGGATGCTGGTTAAGCAGAAATATGGCATTGGGTAAGGAACTGTTCAAGTGTCTGTTGGTTTTGGTTTTTATTACTTTGAAGCATTTTCCGGAGGGAAGCTTTTGAAATAAGTGATGTCCCGGGTGGGAGGGATCTGCAGCAATCTTGGTGGCCGGATTTACTGCTCTAGATTTGTAAACCATGGCAAGGGATGAAAGATAAGGCGCTGCAATTGGTTTTTGGACTGTGCAGTAGCGGAGCCAAACCGGACAACAATAAAGGAAATTATCACACTTTCAAAAATTGCTCTGTAAAATATGAGAATAGATTGTGCAATGCCAAGCTTCTCGGGATGTCTCAAAAAGTACACGCTCTGCTGTGCTTTCTCTATAATGGAAAAATGTTTTCATCCCAGTGGAGAGTGTTAGAGATAACATGACCCAGGAATTTGCAGGATTCCACCACATTGACAGTAATGTCCTTAATTACCATGGGAGGAAGGTGCTGGAGGGTGCTTTCTGAAGTCAATTATCTACAGTTTTAGTGGTGTTGAGATCCAAGTTGTTAGTGATACACCACGTTGTGAGGTGATCCACTTCCTTTCTGTACCGGCTCTCATTGCCATTTGTGACGAGGCCTATAAGAGTGGTGTCATATGCAAACTTGATAAATTTAACTGAGGGGTCGCCAGAAGTGCAGTCATTGGTGTACAAGGAATAGAGTAGAGGAGAGAGCACATTTGTGCTGATAGTTCGACAGGTTGAAAGATAGGGACCCACTCGAACATACTGCTTATGGTTAGTCAGAAAGTCGAGAATCCATTTACAAATGGACTGGCTTACATTAATTTCTGAGAGTTTGCTAGGAATGATTGTGTTGAATGCTGAGCTAAAATCCACAAACAGGATTCTAGCGAACATGCCTCTAAGGTCCAGATGTAGCAGGACAAAGTGTACGCCCATATTCACAGCATCATCCACTGACCTATTAGCCCTAGATGCAAACTGCAGGGGATTAAGGTGAGTAGCAGTGACAGCAGTCTTCAGGTTATTAAGAATCAAGTGTTTAAATGCATTAATTATCACTGATGTTAGTGCGATGGGTATGTAGTCATTGAGGCAGGTTATTTTGTCCTTTTTTGGAACAGGAACAATGATTGAAGATTTAAAGCAGTGCAATTTAAATTCACTGCTTTATCAGTGCCTGCTATGAATCCTTAAGGTGTCCATCCTGCAATGTTGTTATGAACAATATCAAGTGCATATCTGCTATCAGCATATACTGTATTGTGAAGTCTTTTAGATGACATCTACTGGTTTTACATCCATTCCCGGAGGACATTAATCTTAGGTTCCACTTTGGTGGCTGAATTAAACTATCCTGTTGCTGTTTACTGAGCACTATTCAAAAGTAGGTGATGTAACTGCTCAGTGTAAATGAAATAATTTTTGAGGGTCAGTAATGCCCAATGCTGGAGCAGCAGTTCATCAGATTTTGCTCTGTGCAAGATCTAAGGGGAACTGTCAGTGATTCTTTCAATCAACATTAACAACAAACTTCTATTAGTCTTTTTGTTACGGTCAAATTATTTTTTTTTATTGTTGAAACGTATCTACTTACATCCTGTATTTTCCTCAGCATATTTTATAAATTGGCAGCAATAGGTGTGAAACAAGCAGTTCTATTATCCAGATGCTTATAATCAATAGAGAATCTCCAGGAGCCATCTCAAGCTGGGACTTGATATACTGACAAATGTTTATTGGATATCACTGGAGATACCATACCCTTAGCACAGCTATTGGATTTCTTTGAAATCTGCTTCAGTTTCTTTCATTGTTTCATAAGGTTATGTGGTTGACCTTTATTTACAATTTCCACACATTCACCTCAATAATTTTTCAACATCACCTATACTTTAGTGTGGTTCTTAAAAATAATACCTATATCTTTTTTTTAGTTTCAATGTGATTCTAGCCTTGTTTGTTCCCATTTGACTAAAGTCATGTTGTATTCTGTATTATTTTAGTTCCTGTAAAAAATTAGAACTATGTTTTGTGTTAGTGGTAAGGTATGACCAATCCTTGGCAAATATTCCAGGTTATGGTGTTAGTGTTTAACCCTGTGTATTCCTTGTTGTGGATAAACAAGTGATAATTTGTAATAATTTAATCATTTGTGTACTGCCCATATCGATTACCAAAAAGGCCCCAGATCAGAGCAGTACAAGAAGTGATTTTGTGAAAAATAGCAGTAATTGGTTTGCGCCTAGCAGGGTTGTTAACAGAAGAAGTGGTCAACTTGAAAGAACAGGATGTAAACCACCCAAAACTGAATCAAACCCACCTCACCAGTTTGTACTGCAAGAGGCTATACTGTTTTAGAAATCTTTAGTAAGTTGTCTGTTCTGAGAGGCAGACTCCTCACTGTGGTGTTGCATATAATGGCTGAATCTGCACAAGGGCGACTCCTGCTCCTCTGTTGAACAACCATGGGAAGAAAAAAACAAACTTCACAAAAAACAAGATCATCTTTCTTTATAGCATAAATAAATGCGGATTGAAAGATGAAAACTATTTTTTCTCAATTGTGTGCACATCCAAAGATGACTGAAGTTTGCAGAGAAATGTGCTTATCTTATAAAGTTGACCATATGGGAGCAGTGATGTTTTTCACTCAATATGGGAATGAAATTTCTTTGCTTGTTTTCAGAAATTATGAAATCAATGTTAAAAGTCAAACCCCTGTATCTGAGATGATAATTTAAGAAAAGTACAACATTATTTGAAGTAGTAGTTCAGGTGGGTAGCTGCGTCGGCATGTGTAGACTGCAAAGGAATATAGGTTTATTCCATGCTGAAAAGATAAGAAAGAAAATACAGTGTTTCGGCTGTGGAGCCTTCTTCAGGTGTGAGAAAGACAGGGCAGTAAGCAAAGATAATGTAGTGGGAGAACAAGAGCTGGGAGAGAGGAGGAGAGAGGGGAGGAGCAGGGGACAGAAAGAGAGGCCAATCAGGAAGTATGAAGTCAGTATAGGTGAGGAGGGTGTGAAATGAAACCTACAATGAATAGAGAGAATTTAAAAGAAAAGTAGTCTGTCGTTGAGAGAAGGGGGAAGGTGTGATCCTAGCTGCAGGATAATTTTAGTTTCTGTAGTCTTTCTGATGTATGACTTAGGAATTATATTCATTATTGAAGTCTAGTTAAATGACTTTCAGGTGAATTTTCAGGTGACCCATCACTGGAGATGGTATTTTATATTAAGTATACTGTATATTGAAGATATAAATACAGTTTACTGATGTGTCTCAGTTTGAACAATGCCAGTCTATATTTGGAAAACTTGTCTATTTACTAGCTTTTTGATACAAATACATTTAAATTTTGCAATCGCTTTTCCTAGATGTAAAGAGAACCTCCACTGTAACTAGATTAGAGTTTGTTAAATAGTTTACTTTCCTTATATTTCAATTAATACTCAACCTGGCTCTTCAGGTAGTTCTGTTTTGCTGATGAGTTAAAGCATTTATGATGTATCTTACATTTTAAAAATACAGTCTAATAAAATAAAATGTAATGAGAGAGTAGTTGATATTTCACAAAGATGGAGAATTAAAAAAAAGAAAATTAAAGAAACAATGAGCATTCAGATATTTAAGAGTCTTTATTTTCTGAGTTACCTCTAGAAAAGACATTATAGACTGAAACACCATTTATTGTCACTTACTGAGCAAAATATAATTCCAGAAACCTTTCCACTAATTTAAGTCAAACAGGGGAAATAACACAGCATAGCTTCACTGCCTGACATTCACAATGTGATCTGTAGTAGATCTGTGACAATTCCAAAGCTATATTTTACTGCATATGTTTACTGGCACTGATCACTCTATCTGAAAAGACAAACAGAAACTTAAAAACTTTGGCTAAAACATATTCATCCTTGTTACATTTGCCAAATTAACATGCATGTCTTTACACAGATATCAAATGATTATTTGCAGTCTGGTTTCATTATGTTGAAGTTTCTGCAGACGTACAGTATTACAGAGAATTAGTCACAGTCATTGTTTCTTGTCTTAACAGTTCTCTCAAGGTGAGTCTTTCCCCGCCAGCAGCCTGATGCTTTCCAAAGGGTTCCAGTTCATATTCAGCTGCAGCAAGCGTACTTTGAATGATGCTTTCTAATTTTTCTTTGGCAGCAAGGGGCGCACATGGCTGGCCACATCATTGAAGGAGATCTTGACATAATTGGGAACATTTTCCCCAGGGAAGGAAACAAGCTGGGAGCCCTGGCGATTGACACCCTCGTACAGCACCCAGACACCACCTTTCACTTTGTGGGAAGAAGCTATGTCGCTGAAAGCGATTGCCTGAAGATTGGTTTCCTCTCGTAGGATCACTTCCCTTCCTTTGTAATTGACATGCTCAAACAGCTGGATTTCAGGGTTGTCCAGTTCATCTGTGATCATCCGTAGGGAAGAAAATTTTCCTTTGTCATCAAGGGTAGGGTACTCTCCTTCCTCAAACACCCGTTGCTTTCCAACAAAATTCTTTTCATAATATGCTACCCATGGCGCACCGATAACTTTCAAAGATGAGATGGCGTTGTCGAAGCCCCTTTCCTCTAGGTCATGGACATTGTTCTTGAATTCAGCTGTTCTGCCGGTGAACCCCTCGTTTGTAAAAACAATGATCTTGCTCATTTTGAATGATGGCTGGACGAGGTCAGAGGCTGGGAGAATGCAAGCGCTTCTTATGCAGCTTCTTGTGACTCTGCTGAGAACAGTGACTGTTACCTGGCGAGCAGAGCTGCCCTTTTATCCTAATCTCTTCCAAAGTGGGTGTTGACAAGGACAATGCGATGGGCGTGTCGCATCATTTCGCGTCATGTCGCGTCATACCGCATCATATTGTATGCAAATTAGATTATGTTAATAGTATCAGGAATCACCTTGTAAAACCACTAGGTGGAGCTAATAAAGCTTAACCTCTCATGTACAGCATTTGAGCTGTTGCCAGACAACACCTGGTTTTGAATCCCGATCACTGCTGAGGGATAATCTTAAGAAATTAAGTTGTATACTCTTTAGACTTTTAAATTTAAACTGTGTATTACAGCATGTTAATCATTATACATTAAAACGTTGGTATATTTTATGAAAGCAAGATTGCTCAGTTGGACAAAAGTACACAACCAACCACCTTTATCACAAATATTTTAATTGTGCAGAAATATTTTATGCATCAAAGTCTTTACCAAAGATATTTCTAATAGTATTAATAATGAATGACCTTGGACAAGCTGTAAACTCAAAGTATTACCCTGGTCCACATTCTTTGTAACCGTCTTTGTAAACCAAAATACTGACAAAAAGTAACACCACAGCATTTTGTTGATCCGATCACACATTCGTTTCCAATTATACAAAGTAAGTCTTGCCTTTCACACGCTCATAAAAGATATTAATTTAGGAACATAAGCATATTACTGTATGTAAACTGTACTGTATATTGCTGGTTTTGGTAGTTAAAGAAAAAATACACACCAGTATTCCATTTCTCCCTAAGCATTTTAAGCATCAAAGTCTAATATGTGGTTATTTCGGAAACGTTTTTACATGCTCCTTCTGACCGTATTACTGTACGTTTATATACTTTAAGTGAAAAGTGATCGTTTTTCTGCGAATTCGCTCGTTATCGGAGTAGACAAGAGCATTCTTTTAGAATTGGATTAATAGGGAATATAATATGGATTTAATATGGATTAAACAATATAATTATATGTACTTTGTACTGTTGCACAAACAGTAGTATAAGACTTTCCATTGATATGTGTACTTCTGTTTCACTGTTTAGCATGTGTCTGTGGCATGATGGCTTAAGTGACTGACTTATAAGGCTAAGGTCGGGTGTTTGTATCTGGCTATCATCAAGAGTTTTCTTTTAACAAATAAACATTTCTTTGAAAAACTAAAATAGCAAATATTATGGACACTACTGTATATTGACATTTTTTATATTTCTAAATATCACAACATGTTCAAAGCTAAGTCATTTATTTATAACAACGAATAATTTCAAACTGCTACTGATATTATTACTGACTAAATATTATCAAAACTATATTGAATTTGTTGGTCTTTCTAAATATCACAAAACATTCAAAGTTAAATGAGTTGAGCGATTACCATTTTCCATGAATTCTTGCGCTCGTTATCGCAGTAAAAGAAACTCATACTTTTCAGAATTTAATTATTTAAGCAATAAGGCATGAGAGGCCGTGCTATATTGTGGATATAGTCACAGTTAAAAGGTGGTGTTAGGCCTGACGCGATGCAGAGGGCCGGCAACCCTTTTAACTGTGACTATATCCACGATATAGCACAAGCCTCGAGTGCCTTATTGCTTTTATAAAACTGTCCCCAAATATGCGATTGCTGTATAGAATGAATTTTAATTTAAAAAATTTATTTAACATGAAAATAAAGCTGTTTACGTTCCTCCGCTTGAGAATATAGTCCGTCATTGCTATGCAATGCAGAAACACAGCCACAAGTAACATTAACTAGCAAAGAGAGGACATTAGCTTGCCAATATGATAAAGGAATACATTTTTTTGTTTATTTCTTTAGCACATTTATTTTAACATTTCCATCGATCGTACAAGCACTGAAAAACTGTTCAATCCCTAGTTCGTCAGGCATTTTCTTTTTTGCTGCGGGAGTGCTCCCACTGGTACTGGTCTCAGTGCCTTCTAGGATATAACGCCAGCGATTTGTTGTTAAAATTGGGTTTCCAATAACGCCGTAGCGAACTCTTGCTTTTATGTCCACTATAACAGACATAATCTCCCTTGCTTTTAACCGAGCATTTCATAATTTCTAAGAATGAAAATTATTTAAACTATGCAACACTTATCATTCAACGAGAGCTCAAAATATCATAAGGATCCTCAAGAGCGCAACAAAGACAGCAGAAAAAGATACTTGTATCAGATACACGAGAATCCAAGCTTTTTTATCTATGCTTTCTTACCTACGCTAAGAAGTAGTCTTTAAAATTTCTTTATCACACAGTAAAAAGTCAAATTTCTGGGATGTGCGTGTATCAGAGAATATAGCTTCAAAAGTGTATCAGCCAATCAGATTTCAGGACCGGAATTATCCGTTTTATAATAGGGAATATAATATGGAATCATGTATCGAAAGAAATTAATAATTATATCAATTTAAGGATCTAAATATCTAAATAAATGTATCTATATAGCTGGTAGTATTACTGTATTCCACTTTCTTTGTAAACACGTTTTATTAACACCCAAATTGCAGCCGGTGTGAAAGAGAAAAAAGTGAATCCTGTTTTTTGTTATTGTCTGTAGCTCAAATCCTGCTTAACTAAAAATTAGACACAAGAAGAGTATTATTGAATAATGTTGTGAGGCTCTGGCACAAGTTCTCTGTAAACTGAAGAGTTATAGAGGAGACACGTTGTGTATCGCCTCTTTTTACATTTGTAAAAAAAACATTCCAATGTTAATACGACACAGAAGATATTATTAATAATGTAGCATTTTAGGGGTCACGTGGGTTTGCGCCCTACACCCTGAGGGACCGCTGTGCACATACAGAATGTTCACAATTCGAGAAATACTGCTCAACACGAGTTCGTGCGAACAACCCGCATAGGTGATATTTAGAGATACTGTATATATTGTAGTATTTTCGGGTTCAGCGAGGATCGTTGACTGAAAAACTGCACTTTTATTTTTTGGCACAGCTAGAGCACCACAACTCACATTCAACCACATCACAGCACAGATCAAACAGCAATATCTTACACACTGGGAAACACACACACAAACACATCATAAACTGGAATTCTACAGAACCCTAAACAGCCAATACACACTAGCTTAATATTTGACCAAGATAAGAAACAGCAAAAAGAAACAGACCTTGAGGAAGTAAAGGCTCAGTGACCACAGCCTGGCCATAGAAACTGGACACAGGCAGACCTGGCTGCCCAGAGAGGACAGGCTGTGCTCCCACTGCCAGCAGGGAGAAATAGAGACAGAGGAGCACTTCCTACTGCACTGTGACAGATATTCTGGGATTAGAGAAACATTCTTCCCTAGTTTCAGAAATCTAATCCCAGAGTTCCCACACCTGCCAGAATCACAATGGGTCCCAATTCTACTGGGAGAGGGAGGCAGGAACTCAGTTGAACCGGCAGCCCAGTATGTGATCTCCTGTCACAGCCTGAGAAACAGTGAATTTTTCTCCCAATATTACTCAATATGTATACAGTATAAGTAAATATTTTATGATATTTTATGAAACCTCTAAGTCATACTGTGGCTGTAGTCATACAGAGAAGGGCCTCTTTCGCTACATTCCTGTGACAGGCAACAGGCTGTTTGGTCCAGGCAAACAAAGATTTTTAGAAATACTTAATATCATTTAATTCTAAGTGAAATAATAGGCCTTGTCCCTACAATTATTACACCTTGGAAATTGACAGGGGGAAAGCTTAGGTGGTGCTGATCCAGTACGGACCAGACTTGAGGCAGAGGGGAAGCAGAAAAGGAAACAAAAGACTCTGACTTGAATGGATACAGGACTCTCTTCCTCCCACGGGCCTCTATGCAAGATGGGCAGAGCAGGAGAAGCTGCTTTCTGTAAGACCACAGGAGAGAGGAAAGGCCTTAGTGCCAGAACTGAGGCCCTCTGCTGGAACTTTGATTTCCTGGGGGCAGAACAAAGGAACAGGGTTGCAGAGTCATATAAAAATGTCCGTATTATTTTGCACTGTTCGCCATATTACTTTTGCACTTGTTTTGTCCAGTTTGTATACTTTTCTCTGTGTATCTGCACAGTTTTTCACAATTTTGCACTGGTACCACACTGTTGTTTACACTGTTATTGTTATTGTATTTCTATTGTCTTGTCTGCTGTTCTATATATTGCATCTCATAGACTAATGAAAAACATTTTTCACTATACTATACACCTGTGTAAGTATGATGACAAATAAAGTTGAATTGAATTGAATTGACAAGTGAGAAGGGAATTGTCTCCAAGTAATCAGGGTCTACAGTCAGGTGGTGTCCATGACAAACAGTGCTGAGAGACTTGTAGATGGAGAAGAGGCTGGCTGCCACTCCAATGATATCTCGAACCACAGACCAGCAGCCAGAGTGAACACAACAGTCTTAAATTGAATTAATAATGATACTTAATAATTAAAGCAAGCTATATAGTAAATAAGGAAATCTAATATTTGTGTAAGCCATGCAGTGTGTCTCTTACATGATTGTCTTTTGGGATGGAGATGTCCTAATCTTAATTTTTCTAATTTTTCTAATCTTAATTTTTGAGCACTATTAGATGGATGTGCACCTTGAATCCAAGGTATAAGCATGAGACGCAAGTTTGCTGATGTGAAGATGTAGCAGAGATGCATGATCTATATGATCCCTTGTAGCAATACTGTGTGCACACCACTTTTGGATTGAAATAGGCTTCTGAATGTAAAAAGAATGCCAGGCACTATATCTTGTTATAATGGAACAAGTAATAGGTTTATTCCATGCTGAAAAAAAGAAGAAAGAGAACACAACGTTTCGGCCGTGGAGCCTTCTTCAGGTGTCACACCTGAAGAAGGCTCCACGGCCGAAACGTTGTGTTCTCTTTCTTCTTTTTTTCAGCATGGAATAAACCTATTACTTGTTCCTTTGCAGCCTACGCATGCTGACGCAGCTACCCACCTGAACTATCTTGTTATAATGTTTCTTTAGATAAATGGATAAAGAGATCCAGTTTTGAAGGAGTCTCTTTGTCTGTAACAAAATAATTAGAATTATATATACTTATATTACAATTAGAATATTTATGAACAACTGAAAATGTAAATGAACGCACTCCATCCATGGTCTTTCAACTCTGAGCTGTATCTTAAGTGAGATGCAGAAATGTCAGAAATCAATTGTCTTCCAGAAAAAAAAAAACACAAATTGCATATTTACCCTCACACCTTTCCAGTTAGGTCGTAACGAACTCTGAGTCACTCCTGGTTAACTGGAAAAAGGAACAAGTTCATTTGAACTCTAAATTGCACCTCCAGTGAGATGCAAAATGATCCAAATCAATGTTCTTCAGAAAAACAATATTTCACTATATTTTCCAGGTAACCAGAAAATAAAAAATGTGTCTGAGATTAACATCCAACTTAAGGGATAACAAGATCCAGTTTTGAAGGAGTCTTTGTCTGTAACAAAATAATTAGAATTATATATAATTATATTAAATTAGAATATTTATGAACAACTGAGAATGTAAATAAACACACTCCATCCTGTGGAGCGGTGGCTCTGTGGCCAAGGATCTGTGCCTGTGGCTGGTAGAAGTATCCTACTCTGTAGGGCCCCTGAGCAAGGCCCTTCACCGTAGCTTCTCCTGGGGTGCTGTACAATGGCTGACCCTGCACTCTGAACCCAAGCCTTCTCTCCTTGTCTGTGTGTCTCATGGAGAGGAAGCTGGGGTATGTGAAAAGACAAATTCCCAATGCAATAAATTGTATATGGCCAATAAAGTGATCTTATCTTATGGTCTTTCAACTCTGAGCTGTATCTCAAGTAAGATGCAGAAATGTCACCAATCAATGGTATTTCAGAAAAAATAACACAAATTGCATATTTACCCTCACACCCTTTTTCCAGTTAAGTCGTAACGAACTCACTCCTGGTTAACTGGAAAAAGCAACAAGTTCATTTGAACTCTGAGTTGCACCTCCAGTGAGATGCAGAAATGATCCAAATCAAGGTTCTTCAGAAAAACAATATTTCACTATATTTTCCAGGTAACCAGAAAAGAAATAATGTGTCTGAGATTGACATCCAACTTATTAGATAAAATCAAAATCACCCACGCTTGAATTTCTTAATGTCTTCGGGGCTGAATAATAGCTGTTTTTAAATCCTACAAAGCACTATTGTCTAGTTCCTACTGTAGGTGTGCTCAATATGCATCACCTGTAACAGTTAATGGCAAGAAACAAAACACCTGTATTTGTGAACATTACTTCAGTTTTCATACAGGTTACCACAGATACAGTTTGTGCTTTCAGCTGTTTCTCCAAAACTGCATCCGATAAGCTTCGTCCTCTTGTCATTTTATTTGGAGAAAGGAAAGTGAGGATTATTTGAAATATTATGTTTCTTTAGATAAATGGATAACAAGATCCAGTTTTGAAGGAGTCTCTTTGTCTGTAACAAAATAATTAGAATTATATGTACACTGTATATCATTATTAGAGTATTTATGAAAACATTGAGAATGTAAATGGACCCACTTCCATGGCCTTTCAACACTGAGCTGTATCTCAAGTGAGATGCAGAAATGTCAAAATCTATATTCTTCAGAAAAACAATATTTCACAAAGTCCAAGTTTATGTTCACACTCTTTTTCCAGTTAACCAGGAAAGACAAAATGTGTTCTGAGATTGACATCCAACTTAATAGATAAAAACAAAATCACTAACAGATTATGTTCTAAATGTCTAGTGTAAACAGTATGATGGTGGCACTGAACCAGGCACATTAGGATAACCGTCTGGGATGGGTACAGTCAAGTTGTTGAGGCTCAACAGGTGAAACTTTGACCTTTTCATTTTTAATTTTCAGCTTTGAATTAAACATTGCACATTCCTTTCCTGTACAAGGAAGGATGCAGCTCCCAGCTCAAATGTTTTCATTCTGTGCTATGTTCATGCTATGACCTAAGTTGGCATGGAAAAAGGCTCAGTAGCTGACAAACACAGAGAGGCAAAAACAAAGACAAGTAGAGATTCAGGATAAAGAAAAGAAGTTTAGCAAAGGTCAGGAGTACAAAGCAATGCCTGACAAAGCCAAGAGAAGTATTAGGGAATACAAACCTTGAGAGACACAGTAATGGAAATCCATAATGGAGCCCAGAACACAATCAGAGCAGTCTTTAAATATCCCCCTGACAAGCGAGAAGGGAACTGTCTCCAGGTGATCTGGGTCTCCTGTCAGGTGATGCCCATGGCAAACAGTGCAGAGAGACTAGTGGATGGAGTAGAGGCTGGCTGCCACTCCAAAGATAGCTCAAACCACAGACCAACAGCCAGAGTGACCACAACAGTCTTAAACTGAATTAATAAGGATACTTAATAATTCAATCAAGCTATATAGTAAATAAGGAAATCTAATATTAGTATAAACCATCCAGTGTGTCACTTACATGATTGTCTTTTTCGGGATGGAGATGTCCTGGGAGAGTTCATCTTTGACCACTGTCAGATGGATGTGCACCTTGAATCCAAGGTATAAGCATGAGACACAAGTTTGCTGATGTGAAGATGTAGCAGAGCTACAGGATCTATATGATCCCTTGTCATGATACGGTGTGCAAACCACTCTCTCTCTTTCCTAGCGTTAATCCCACATCAGCAGGGTTCACTTGTCGGCACATCAATCTCCATTTGGTGGTTGGAACCAAATCTTTGACCTGACGTTGCCATTAACTGCGACCGTGAAATACTCCAACTGGCACGTCGCTCCACCTGCCGTCAGAGTGGTGGGGGGGGAGGAGAACAAAGTAATGTAGCCAATTCATAGAGGGGGATTATTAGGAGGAAAGGGAAATTTGGCCAGGACACCGGGGTTACATCCCTACTCTTTTCATTTGAACTCTGAGTTGTAACTCCAGTGAGATGCAGACATTTTTCAAATCAATGTTCTTCAGAAAAACAATATTCAGAAAAAACACCCTTTTTCTAGGTAGCCAGGGAAATAAAATGTGCCTGTGTTTGGCATCCAAATTAATAGATAAAATCAAATTTACAAAAGCATGAATTTCTAAATGTCTTAATGGCTGAATGATAAATGTTTATTAACATTTGAGCTTTTGTTTTTTTAAATCCTACAAAGCACTGATTTGCTCAGTTAGCTGCACCTGATACTGTCTGCAGTGAACTAGCTGAATGTGCCACTGATCCAGACACATTACAATAACTGTCTGTTAGGTACAGTCCACCATAGTCCACTACTTGAGGCTCATCAGGTGAAGGTTTGAGCTTCTCATTTCTGTTTTTCAGCACTGAATTAACCTTTATTTGTATAGAACCTGTGACAATACCATACCCTTGATTATTCAAGCTTGAGTACTTCAATCACGCTACTCTGCATTTCAAGTTATAGAGCTGGTGAACAAAAAGGAAATATCAATGCAATGAAAGACAATGCAGAATTTATTGCCAGTATTGGGATTGTATCAACATCTAACAATAACTTTTTCACACCAAAATGTAAAAGTCTTGGCACGAGATTTATTTCTAAAAACACAGTTAAACTAAAACTGGAACTATGCAATCTATGTGGTTTATGAATTTTGTTCTGTTACCACACTCTGTGATGAGATCCAGATTGTAAAATGTAATCATGTGTCTGGATGTTAAAAATAGAACCAGTTGTATTTCTGTTGTCCTGAGAGCATTCTTGACAGCTGCACTCCAGAGTGAGTGCTCCAGTGTATCCATACCATGTGAATGCTTTCCCCACTCCCTTTCCTACACAACAAGTTTGTTTTTTGAGTACAAATCACCTCTTACATTTGTAAGCAGTGTTTGAAACTCCTCTCTGGTGCCTGAGATGCTGGAGGTGTGATTCAAACCTGTGAGGCATTCTGACCCCTTTATTTTTCCTCCAATACCAGGCCTCCTCGGTCCCTAACAGCCCCATATTAACACCTCAGCTCCCAGACACCTTCAGACTACAATAGACCCACTTTAACCTGTACTTGGACATGTCCAGGTAAATCTCCTGCCCTGGCAAACTTCAACCAAAAATTTTATTTTTCAACAAGAATATTATTTTCACATACTGTACACTCATGCATACGCACCAACCAACACACTGCTGGCCATGACATAGAGGAGCAGGGATGTTACTTTTCATGATGTGTGCATTTGCTGTACTCACTGCTAGTGTTCCATAGTGTTGTTGGAATACAGAGTCTGGAAAAATGGATAATCTAGGTCTCTAGAACCTCTGAACACTTATATTCACACACTTTGTTATTATGGAATTATCTGTAGTTGTGTTATTTCAGTGATCATAAACATTTATATTACAAACAAATGAGATAGAATAGTCATACTTCAACAAAGTGTCAACAAGCATGGTAGGTCACATACTGTTGTAGTGGCAAGGGTTATTAAAGTACAGGAATTAAGTTTGCTGCTCCCTTGCCAGTCCCTCTCTCCTTCATCTCAGTGGTGCTTGATGCAGACAGGCCTTTGTATCCATTTGGTTCACAATTAAGGTGTTTTTCTAGCTGATAGAGTGTCCTGATAAGATTCTCTGGTGTCTTACTGTCTGGGAGAGTCTCATCCCAAGTTGTCTACAACTCTAAGGTCAGAGTGCATTATTACTCATCATCAGCCAATCAGGAACTAGTAGGGCAGGTTAACCCCACGTGGGTCTCGGATGCCCATGAAACTTTCAACCAATGAACCTTTGGTTCCTCCAGGTAAAACTCAGAGCGCTTCCTGAACATTCTCGACTCAGAGCGCCTCCTGGACATTTCTCAGACTCAGGGCTTCTCCTGGGAATTCTTAGATTCAGCTCGGACAATCACGTAACAGCCAGTGTGTCCGAGTGCAGGACTTAGAACTTTTTTTTGTTCTAAAAATCGAGAACGGAGGTTGCCAGAGCGCAACCAAAGGATCCACCCGAGGTTAGCCCAGCAGCAAGCCTCGTGAGCCTTGTGAACACACCGCAAAGCTTACCTGATCAACAAGTGAATTAGAGCTGTGGACAGCTGAAATCAGTATTCAGAACTAGCGCTACATCGGAACAAACCGGTCTTCTTCCCGTCTAAAGAGTGTGACCAGCTTGAACCCGCAGTCACTTTTCTCCTGTGCACAACTCTGTTAGTAAGCCAGAACTAACTAGCCTGTCTTCAGAGAGCCCACAGGTCGATAATTCAATTGTTACCTCAACCTGAGTTGATATCAATTTAATTCCTAAGAGTGATGTACATGCTTTTGAGTATCTAGTGTAGAAGTTGTAATCCAAGTTCATTTACGAAACGGTCTAATTGAATGATATACTGAACGTATGTCCCTCTTGGTATTTGTAACTCTTCGTGACTGAATATATACCTTTTGTATTCTGCTAACCCTCATGATAAGACCTGTTATGTTTATATGCACATTTTATTTATTAATAAATGTATTCTCATGTATTAGTATCCGTGTGTGCGTTGTTTGAGTTATCCCACAAGGTTGATTCTAATAGCCATCAAAGAATCATTTTGTGACTTACTGCTACAATTAATAATTGTCCCAGTTAAGCACAAAACCCCTACATTTACTGGTGCCTCGTGAGAAGATGCCTACTCTGTATATCTACACATTGTGAGCCACTTATAGAATATATCTCCCTCCTTTTTCTCTTACAAGCAATTGATTATGTTTTGCTTTTTACCACTTTCTTTATCCAAATGCATCCATTTGCTCAGACATCAAACAGATCAGGTTTAGATTATAGTGCTTACTTACTGTACATCATTAGTTACATCTTTATAGATCTTATCCAATGCAAAAATATTAGGTACTATCCTGTACTATATGCATTTAACACACACAAGCATTTAGTTCAAAAAGTTCAAATCTAACAAAAAATAAAAAGTGAAACATTAATCTGAGTAGATGTAAGAAAAAGAAGAATTACTGTAGAAGGCTTGTTTTCATTAACAACAGGTGGAAATTACTACATCAAACTCACATGGAAGGAAATTGTATTCAGTGAGATGTATCCGGAGAAATTCAGTTTTTCCCAGGTGAAGCTGGTACCACCGAATAATAAGCTTAATACATTAATATTTAGGTGTATTAAAATTAAACATTTAAAAAACTTAAAGGTAATTCTAAAGGTTTTAAAGGTAAAACTTGTAGGTTTTTAGGTTTTAATTAGTGTCTTGTGTCTTTTAATGCTGTGGCTGGTGATTTATATGAACCCAAGCGCAAGAACCCGGAGAGTGGCTGGACATCCAAAGAGACCCGACAGATAGGGGTACAAGCGCTCTGGGACGAAGGGAGAGTGAAAAGCGAAAGAAGTTGATAATTAAATAATTGATTACTGATCATTGGGGCTAAATCAGTCAGTAATAGAAAAGAAAAGAGGAAGGCACATAGATTGCTGGAGAAGCCAGGTAACTGCATCCCTGGCAAACAGCGGTTGTTAAACACAGCCAGCGAGAGAAACTGAATAGTGAACCTCGTGAGAAAGGGGACCAAACGGGTGTGCAGGACAGGCTTCAGGTGCTTAAAGCTGCTGCAGAGTGAAGTGCCATCTTGCTCAGCAGAGATCTGTGGAGAGAGAAAGCAGTACTGTGATTTGTATACAGGAAGGAGCTTTGCATACAGGAAGGAGCTTTGCATACCTGTGCCGCCTCACTGTTCCAAACACTTTAAGACTCACAGTGTGGATCAGTCACTGTTCAGCCCTTTCAGAGTCACTGAAACACACAGGACAATGATGCCACTGATTCTACTGTTGGGGACACTGGGGCTCTTTGCTCAGGGTGAGGATTAAAGATGATTGTTTCATTCTGTGACTGAGATTATTATAGTAATATAGTAAATGTTTTTTTTCCAGGTAAAACAACACATACAGTACATGTTTATAACAAGTAATTATAAATTACTGTATCTCTTACTTACTGCATAACTATTCCCTCTCCAGAGTCTAGTGGGCAGATTGTTCTGACTCAGTCTCCACCTCAGTCTGTTCTCATAGGAAGCTCTGTCTCTATCAGCTGTACAGCCAGTCAGTCTATTAGCAATGAGCTCAACTGGTACCTGTTGAAACCTGACCAGGCACCACAGCTTATAGTTTATCATGCAACAAATTATCAGTCTGGGGTTCCTGATCGATTCACTGGCAGTTACTCTGGGACAGTCTAAACACATACAATCACTGGAGTTCATGTTGAAGATGCAGGAGATTACTACTGTGGGCAGGACTGAAGCACTCCATTCACACAGTGACACACCTCTGTGCAAAAACCTCCCTCAGCACTTCTCTGGTTTATCAACAGGTCTGAGGCTGACAAGAATAGTTGTGCTTTGACAGGGGAACTGAAACAAAACTGAGTCTGTACATAATATAAAAATCTATAGTATAATATGTTATACTACATTTTTTTACTAATGGCTTTTTGAATGTACAGTATCTATTACTAAATAGGGTGCCACACTGGTTTGTATGCCTTGATGTGCTTGGGCCCTGGGACTTGGGGTGCTGTCTGTGTGGAGTTTTTACTGTATGTCCTCCCCGTGTTTATGTGGGTTTACTCCAGGTTCTCTGGTTTTTAACCACTGTCTAAAAGCACACCAGAAAGTTTATTGGCTTCTGGGAAATCTGACCCTTTTGCAAGGGAATTGACCTCCATACTGCCTTTTTGTTCTCAGTTATTACTCTAAATTCACAATTGGTCTTTAAACATTTCATTTCTGGTACATATGTACTTTGAATATGTTTTAAACATATGTGTAAATCCCACACATAATTCATTGCAAATCTACAGTATTTGGTTAAGATGACCTAAGATACCATTTTCATGTATCCATTATATCCATTTGGTTCATGCCTGTGTACTTCTCTCTTTATTTCTCCTTCACAGTTTATTAAACTGCTCTTTGTTAATTAAAAGGTATTCCTTTAATAAAACCCAGAAGCCTTTTGTGGTTAAATGCTTAAACATTTCTTAAGACAGGAAGACTTCTGTATAGTCAGATCTCCAGCCTTGGAAACTTAATGGAAGTTTGATTTGGGGTTGATATAGAATTATTTTCTGATAGAAAAATCAAACATTTCAAATGTTCAATTAGCTTAAATTAAAAATTAATTTCTGTACCCTCTCCCCCATTCCACATTCATAGTGGGCTGAAGAAATAATTTTGCTGCAGACAATATTAATTTCCTGCTCTGGTCTGGCAGTGAACAAGGCCACTCACAGTCTTCCTCTTAGTCCAGTATGCTGGTCAAACTGATTGGCAAAAGAACACTGGGGCTGAGAATACAGACACCAAAAGTGTTGAGATGCTCCTCAGAATCAGAGACATCGTGCCTGTCGGGTGACATTGAAGAAAGAGGTTTCTTTGCAGAGTTCGTATTTGACCATTAGTAAACTGCTGATGTGAAGCTGGGTTCTGCATGGCAACCTCTATGATGAGTGGTCAATGAGTGCTGAAGATGTACTTTAGCATGAATTACTGCATATACTAGGAACAGTATAACTACTGTATACCTGTAGGTAAAATATTTCTCCCATTTACTGGATAATTAATTCTAGCACCCTTAATTAGCTTTACAACTTAGTTATATTTGATCTTCACACACAGCTTTATCTTTTCACTAACCACACTCACTTTAGCACCTGGTCATTTCTCTCTTCAGTTCTAACAGCTAGCTAGAACCATGTGAGCCTTAATCCTCTCTTCCATTAAAAATACATTTTTAGTACATTAACATTAAAAATGTCTATATCTAAACAAAAAGACAGGAACCCCTGTCAAAATTCTGAATAGAAAAATTCAGAATTCTGTCCCTAGAAACTAGACAGTAATAACTTGACCAAGTTTTTTTAGGTTGAGAATTCCACTGTATTTGAAAACAGATGTTCCTGATATAAAGAATATGCATCGTTCCATTATACTAGCACTGGATGTGCCCTGGCCTTGAGCTCACAGATCTGATTTTAGAGAGAGGAGTGAGACACATCTGTCATTGATTGCTACTGGGAG
The DNA here is from genome assembly GCF_040954835.1 of Lepisosteus oculatus. Taxonomy (NCBI): domain Eukaryota; kingdom Metazoa; phylum Chordata; class Actinopteri; order Semionotiformes; family Lepisosteidae; genus Lepisosteus; species Lepisosteus oculatus. Next base: position 11,322,507 of record NC_090713.1, read on the forward strand.
GAATTGCTCGGACGGGAGCGTTGACATTTATTTCTTTTCACCACCTGGGACCAGCTCCCCACAGTCTGTGTCTCTGTGTTTCTGTGACAATCCAGGTACCCAGCTCCCTGGGCCCTGGTTGTGTCATTTAACAGGTGTTTAACCTTCTCATTCAGTATCTGAAATCTGTGGATGCTCCACTTTTCATGGAAATTGCATTCCATGCATTGGCAGCACATGCTTCAGTGATCTGGGAGTGCTTATAGCCCTGTGAGTTTAACACTTCATGACTGAGAGCTGCCCTCCTTTCCCATGAGTCATGTATCAGACTATGTAAAGACATGTACCAGGATTAAGTCGCCCCGTATGAGACCGGCAAGCTCACTACAACCCTTACCTGTACCTGATTGTCCCTGGTCTCACATCACTGCTGACTTTATTACAGATCTTCTCAAGAGTCATGGACATATTGGTTATCGTTGACAGATTTTCCAAAACTACACATTTTGTTTGGCTGACTTGTTTGTTTAACATGTGTTCAAACTTCATGGTCTCCCAAAAGACGTTGTCTCGGACCATGGACCACAATTCATCTCCAGGTTTTGGAAAGCCTTCTTCCATTCTTTATTGGCATCGGTTTCTTTAACATCTGGTTACCACCAACAGTCCAATGGACAAACAGAACACATAAACCTGGAATTGCAGACATATTTATGGGCCTACATGTCATCAGTTCAGGACGAATGGATACGTCTCCTACCTTGGGCTGAATATGCACACAATTCCCTCTCAACGTCCTCAACAGGTATGTCTCCTTTTCAATACTCTTTGGAATATCAACCACCTCTCATACCAGAATCCTCCCCAGTACGGTACAGTGGACTGGCAAAAGAAAACCATCGACCACTACCATTGTGCGGTATCCCGGCTCAGACGTGGACAATTTGTGTGGTTATCTACCCTTAATTTACCACTTCGGCAGTGTTTCCGCAAATTTGGCCCTTCAACCCACTCTCAGGATTCACCCTGCCTTTCACGTTTCACTACTCAAACCCTACCATAAATCTCCATCGTTGCAACCTCAGCCTCGTCCACCCCCACCTTGAATCATTGATGGTATACCAGCCTACACAGTAAATGAAATCCTGGAATCCAGCTTGCATTGTTGGAGATTGCAATATCTAGTTGACTGGGAAGGCTATGGATCAGAGGAGCGTTCATGGGTATCCGAGAAAGACATTCTTGACCGCACATTAATTCATGATTTCCACCACTAATTCCCAAACTGTCCCGCAAGGGTGTCAGGAGCTGCCCCTAAGGGGCCGGTAATGTTATAGTTCCAACATCCTGCCACCACAGGACATCCCAACCAAGAGAAAGTGCTTTATCCACTCTTGGGCAGCGTAGGTTAACCACACCTACAGGCCTTCTACTGCGTTACCTTCTCTGGAATCCTTCTTGGTTTTTGGACTTTTGGTTACCCTTTTGACCATGATTTTTGGAATTCATCTTGGAACCCTTTTGCTAAGTTTCTTCTAGTTTATTGGCTCCTTGACCCTTTTGCTAGTCTTTGACCATGACCTTGGATTTCCGTGTTGCTTCAGTGTTTTGTGATATCCTGCCCGCATAAGGTCTATCCCTTTACTAATCGCTACCCCACAGTGTAACAGTAGGAATGGGACTGAAATAATTTAGTTTTACTTAATGTGAAAACAATACATTAATAGAAAATATATTGAAATCAATTTAATTAATGAATTAGTGTTTTCAATATTTTTCTGACACATGTATTATTTTTTTTTTCATTTTCAGAATTGAGTGAAATATGCTACTATAGGACAGTCGCTGTGAGCTATAATGTGTGCAGTGCACACTGATGGCTCTAAGCACTGCCTAGCCTGGTGCCCAACAAAGGCTGGAGAAGCTCCCAAACTCCTGATCTATCAGGAAATGACCCACGAGAGTGAGATCCCTGAGAATTTTATTAACAGTAGATCTGGGACTGACTAAATATCTGACCATTACAGGAGTCAGGCTGAAGTTGCAGCAGACTATTGTTGTCAGAGCTTACACTTGCCCAAAAGTCTGGGGGCTACACACATTGTGCTACACACCCTTACAAAAAACCTCCCTCAACAGGACTGCACAGCAACTGAACTGCTGCAGCTGGGACCTCGTGCAGAAGCTGAGGGTGAAGATGAAAACACAGGACATCCTGAGAAGGTGCTGGAAATTTCATTTAATTGTTTCGATTCCATCTCTTAAATTAGTGTTGCCATTTTTTCAGTTTCTTTGTTACTCTCCATTTTGTGAAACATGCTGTACAGTCAGTTCTTACACTTTACAGTATTTTGAAGGATGTTATTTCTTCTGTTGAAGAAGGTGATTCTGCCCAGTAAGATGCATTATTCTCATGTTTTCCATAAACTCTATTACATTTAAAACATAAAATGCAATCTAAGACAACATAATTAACACTGAATAATGCTTATAGTAAAGAGTTCTTTATTTTCAATGTTTTTTTCAAAATTTCCTGATCAGGTCATCATTAAACAAGTGATTGTTATAGAGCATTTTGCAAACATTCATTCCTCAAAGGATAGTTGTACCTTTCCCTTTGTGTAATTAATTAAATTAAACAGTAAAAATCAAACGATATACAGGTGTTTTCAATGTACAGGCGACTGATAATACCTTTAAAGTTTTGCCCAAAAACATAACATTCTTCATGGGTTAGATTATCTTCAATGGTTATGTATCATATCGATTTTAAGATTGTTCTCTATATTTGCAAGCTACAGAAATAAAAGTTTATTGAGGCTATTTGTATGAGACTATTATGTGGAAATTACCTTCTAAAGAGCCAGTAAACATTTGCATGGTCACATGATTGTTCTTTTATGCTACCGGATTAGTCGTCTGACATATTTTGGTTCATACACTGTTTGACTTCATGGTCTGAGAGGTGGCAGAGTGAAGCTCAGCTGGGGACAAACTACACTTGTGACAGTGGCTGTGAAATAGTGTTGTCTGTCTTGGTCCCTGCAGCCCCAGTGTCCTCTGCTTTCTGTTCCAGCCTGAACTCTCAGTAACATGTTGAGTTAAATAATGAGATTCATTAAGTATATTACTTCTAACTTGTCTCTGAGGTGTTTCTGAAGTCACTGTGTTGAGGTAAGTGTAAAAAACCATAAGCAACATCCTGCATATGTCTGAGGGATACGATAGTAAGGTTAATTGTTTAATTGACTGCTCAGATTGTCAGGAATCCCTGATGGAGAGATACGAGGATCCTGTGCAGACGCAGGAGTGGGTAGCTGACAAGGCAGGCAAACAATCCAATACGATAGGTGAGTTCATGGTCCAAAAGAAAAGGGTGTTTCAGTAACCAGGAAGAGAGATAGAAGCGAACAATCCAAAGCAAGAGACAAGGTCGTGTTCAAAAGTGGTAAGGTAAATCGTAATCCAGAGAGAACATAGAGCAAACAGCCCGAGGAGAGAGGCGAGGTCCAAAGTCGAAAAGGCAGAAGGGGTCCAAAATCCAGAATATACGAAGTACGGGAAAAACGCCAGGTAGAGCTCTCAAGGAGCAGTCTCAATACCGAGCAGTGGGAAGCAGGTTAGGGTGGTATAAATAGCGCAGCGTGCCGCACGGTAGATCATGTGCAGGTGAGTTAATACGTGCAGCGGTGCTTGTTAATAATAACCCGCTGCTGGTGCTGATTAGATCGCTTAAGAGTTGGTCTCCGCTGGCTGATGGTCGTGACAGTACCCCCCCCCCCACGGGCGTCCCTCTGAAAGTCGCGGATTTGCAAAGGGTCCAAAATATCCTTCTCCGGAACCCAAGATCTCTCTTCGGGGCCATAGCCCTCCCAGTCGACTAGATACTGAAGGGTACCGTGGTTCCATCTGGAGTCGAGGATCTTGTGGACCGTATACGCCGGGCGCCCCTGAGTGAGATGCGGGGGTGGCGGGCGACATTGGGGAGCCGCAAGGGGCGAGCGCTAGAAGGGTTTCAGGAGGGAGACGTGGAATGACAGGTGGATTCTGAGGGTGGGGGGAAGTGCAAGACAGAATGTAACCGGGGTGATCCGGGAGAGAATCCGTAAGGGGCCGATATACCTAGGCCCGAGCTTCTTGGAAGGCAGGGGTAGAGTTAAGTTCCTCGCTGATAGCCAGACAAACTGTCCTGTCCAAAAACGGGGGGCTGGTCTGCGGTGCTGGTTGGCGAATTTAGCCTGGCGCTGGGTTGACTTGGCGAGAGCTGTCCTCGCCGTTCTCCAGGTCCTCCGCAGCTTGGAAATATATTGTCCACCAACGGCACTGCTGTATCCGGAGGGTTGACAGGAATGATAGTGGGTTGATAACCTAATGAACAGAGGAAGGGAGAGAGACCTGTGGAGGAGGAGCTAAGAGAATTGTGGGCATACTCTGCCCAGGGAAGCAGCGACGACCAATCATCCTGTGAGTTGGAGGTGAATTCTCTCAAAAAGATAAGGAGACTTTGGTTGGTGCTTTCCAGCTGACCACTGGCCTCAGGATGATAACCCGAAGTCAAAGATACATGGGTCCCCAGAGCTTGACAGAAAGCCTTCCAAAAGGCCGAGACAAATTGAGGTCCCCTGTTCGTGACCACATCGTCGGGCAAACCATGTATCCTGAAGACCTGCTGCACAAACAGTGACGCCATTTCCTGGGCTGTGGGCAGTGCTGGGAGGGGGACGAAATGGGCTGCTTTGGAAAAATGATCGGAGACCACCATGATTACCGTATGACCTTGACTGTTAGGAAGGTCCGTAATGAAGTCAACAGCTATTTAGGACCAGGGGGGTGAAGGGGGTGAAGGAGGCCGGCCTTCCTAGTGCGTGGAGTCTTGGTCCTGGCACAGACCGGGCAAGCCTGGGCGTACTCTGCAGCATCAGATCACATGGAAGGCCACCAGAAGTCCCTCATGAGGAGGTCCAGAGTGCATCTGCAACCAGGATGGCCCGCAAACCGGGAGTCATGCCCCCACTGCAGGACAGCAGAACGCTAGTGGTCCGGTATAAAAAGCAGAGAGGAACTGTAGTTCTGTTGAGGGCACGTCTGACCTGATCCTCAATAGAGCAGTGGATCGCCCCCAGGATTCTGTTGGATGAAATGATAGTCCAGATCCGGGGGATCATGGATCTGAGAAAGAGCATCAGCCCTCCCATTCTTGGAGCCGGGCATATAGGTGATAATAAAATTAAAGCGAGAAAAGAAAGGAGACCTACAGGCCTGACTGGAGTTGAGGCGTTTGGCAGACTGAATGTAGGCCAGGTTCTTATTGTCCGTAATAATGACAAAGGGGTGATGAGCCCCCTCCAGCCAGTGTCTTCATTCCTCCAGGGCCAGCTTGATTGCTAGGAGTTCACGATTACAATTTCGCATTGTAATTAACCGCGGCAGGGGAGAGCTTCTTAGAAAAGAAGGCACAGGGATGTGGAATGTACTTTTCTCCGTGGCGCTGAGAGAGGACTGCCCCTACCCCATAGGCTGAGGTGTCAATCTCAACAATGAAAGGCTGAGAGGGATCCGGGAGTCGTAGAAGTGGCGCCGAGCTGAAGAGTTGTTTTAAGCGTAAAAAAGCCTGGTTAGGCTCCGGGTTCCATTTACCCAAGCCTGGTCGGTTGCGGGTTAGAGCCGTGATGGGCACCACGACGGAGCTAAAGTTCCAGATGAAACGTCTATAGAAGTTAGCAAAACTTAGAAATCATTGGATTTGCTTTAAATTAGGAGGAGCTGGCCAGTCATTGATAGCCACAACCTTAGCAGAGTCCATCTCTACACCAAGGGGAGAAATGATGTAACCCAGAAAGTGCATCTTAGAGGCGTGAAAAACACTTCTCGAGCTTGGCATAGAGATTATTGTCAATGAGTCTGGACAGGACCTCCTGGACATGATGGACATGTTCCCTAGGGTTGGCAGAAAAGATGAGGATGTCATCCAGGTAAACCAAAACAAAATTCCCGATAATGTCCCTGAAGATGTCATTCATGAATGACTGAAAGACCGCCGGGGCATTAACAAGACCAAAAGGCATCACCTGATACTCAAAATTCCCGTGCATGGTCATAAAGGACGTCTTCCACTCGTCCTCTTCAAGTATCCTGATTAAATTGTAAGCCCCCCGTAGATCTAACTTCGAGAAGATAGAGGCTCCACGTACGGACTCCAAGGCAGCTGGAATTAAAGGCAGGGGGTAACGATGTTTGACAGTACGTAATGGAGTTCAGTCCTCTGTAATCAATACACGGCCGCAAGGAGCCGTCCTTCTTCCCAATGAAGATAAAACTGGAGAAGGCTGGAGAAGAGGAAGGACGAATGAATCCTGACTCCAGAGCCTCCTTAACATAATCTTGCAAAGCCTGATTCTCTGCCTGAGTGAGAGGGTAGATCCGTCCTTTGGGTGGAAGGGTTCCAGGGAGCAATTCTATAGCACAGTCGCAGGTCCGGTGAGGGGAAAGCAAAAGAGCCTTCTGCTTATCAAAGGCTTGTTTTAGATGCACATATTGGGGCGGGATGGTAGACTGCTCCTCCAGAGGGGTTACTGCAGCAGCAACCTTAACTTCTGGAGCCAGGGAAGACCCAGGATTACCGGGTAGGCAGGTGAGTCCACGAGAAGGAGTGAAATATTCTCAATGTATCGCACCAACTGTTAGACAGAGAGGAACGGTCTGCCAGGTAATCCGTCCAGGCGCAATCAGTGATCCATCCAGAGCTTGAATGCAGATAGGGGGCGAGACCGGAGCCAGGGGAATATTCCGCATCTTAGCAAAAGTGGTGTCTACAAAGTTCCCCGTTGCCCCCGAGTCAACAAAAACCGAAAGGGGAAGGTATAAGTCAGTCCAAGAAACTTCTGCCGGGAATAAAGGCCCAGACGAGGTTTGAGAAAAAACAGCACTACTGACTCTAACAGTAGGCTGTGGAAGGGTTCGAGAGGGATACGGGGGTCTCGAGGGACAAGCAGAGAGAAAGTGATCTGGTGCAGCGCAATACAGACACAGTCCCTCCTGACGGCGCCATTCCTTTTCCTCCGAGGAAATGGGTTCATGATGCAGAGTGGCCACCGTGGGGGTAGTACCATCAGGACGTCCGGGACTCTGCTCTCCACAGCCGAATGCGAGTGTCCAATTCAACCACCTGAGCGATCGCCGCCTCGAGAGAGCGGTTGTGAAGTTACGTGAGCACCAGGTGGTCCTTTAGTTCTTCCGAGAGACCCTTAGAAAAAAGGCAAATCAGGGCTTCAGGGCTCCAGTCAGACTTTTGGGCTAGGTATTCTGTCAGGAATCCCTGATGGAGAGATACGAGGATCCTGTGCAGACGCAGGAGTGGGTTGTTGACAAGGCAGGCAAACAATCCAATATGATAGGCGAGTTCGTGGTCCAAAGGAAAAGGGTGTTTCAGTAACCAGGAAGAGCGATAGAAGCGAACAATCCGAAGCAAGAGGCAAGGTCGTGGTCAAAAGGGGTAAGGTAAGTCGTAATCCGGAGAGAACACAGGAGGCAAACAGTCAGAGATGAGAGACGAGGTCCAAAGTCGAAAAGGCAGAAGGGGAGCCCAGAATCCAGAATAAATGAGGTACGGGAAAAACGCCAGGTAGAGCTCTCAAGGAGTAGACTCAATTCCGAGCAGCGGGAAGCAGGTTAAGATGGTATAAATAGCGCAGAGTGCCGCACGGTAGAGCGTGTGCAGGTGGGTTAACACGTGCAGCGGCGCTTGTTAATAATAACCAGCTGTTGGTGTTGATTAGAACGCTTAAGAGTTGGTCTCTGCTGGCTGGCGGTCGTGACACGGATTAGAAACAATAACAGTAAAAACTCGGACCTTCCTCCAGTGCAGGTCCACTTCCCTTAGGTGAGTTTAAACTGTCTCTTTTCTTTTTCTTATAAAAATCTTATCAATTGTTTTGTTTTTTTAAATTGTGGTTGTGACACTGCACAGCAGAGACTCTGAAAGCGATAGCGATTAAAAATTAATTTGATAAAATTTTTAAAATATTGATCAGATGGCATTGTCTAAAAAATGCAGGCCTGAAATTATTAAAGAAATAAAGGAGATGAAATTATCCTCAATCACTATAATGCAGACTTACAGATGCAGCCATTCAAAACAAGCGGGGTACGCTGCAGTAGACCTTGGTGGGCTCGTTGCATCAAAACACGTCTTAAAGCATCATACCGCGCTTTACCGTATGCAAATTATACTATGTTAATAGTATCCGGAATCATCTTGTAAAAGCACCAGGTGGAGCTAGTAAAGCTTAACCTCTCATGTACAGCATTTGAGCTGTCACCAGAAAACACCCGTTTCGAATCCCAATCAATGCTGAGGGACAATCTTTATTCAATTAAGAATTTAAGTTGTATGCTCTTTAGACTTTTAAATTTAAACTGTGTATTACAGTATGTTAATCATTATACATGAAAAAGTTGGTATATTTTATGAAAGCAAGATTGCTCAGTTGGACAAAAGTACACAACCTACCACCTTTATCAAAAATATTTTAATTATGCTGAAATATTTTATGCATCAAAGTCTTTACCGAAGATATTACTAATACTATTATTAATGAATGAGCTGTAAACTCAAATTATTACCCTGGTCCACAGTCTTTGTAATCTTCTTTGTAAACGAAAATACTTTATTTTTTCATTGACAAAAAGTAACACCACAGCATTTCGTTGATCCGATCACGTATTCGTTTCCAATCATACAAAATAAGTCTTGAGAATCTCCGATTCACCATGCCTTTCACATGCTCATAAACTATATTCATTTAGGAACATAAACATATTATGTAAACTGTACTGTATATTGGTGGTCTTGGTAGTTTAAAGAAAAAATACACACCAGTATTCCATTTCTCCCTAAACATTTTCAGCATCAAAGTCTTACATGTGGTTATATCAGAAACGTTTTCACGTGCTCCTTCTGACCATATTATTGTACGTTTATATACTTTGTGAAAAGTGATCATTTTAACCTTTTCTGCGAATATGCTCGTTATCAGAGTAAACAAAAGCATACTTTTAGAATTAATAGGAAATATAATATTGATTTGCGTATCTAAATAAATTAATAATGGTATAACTATATTCATATAGTGTTGCATTGATATGTGTACAGCTGTCACATGACTGCATTGGTGGTGAGATAGCTTACATGACTGACCTGAACCCTGAGCTCGGGTGTTCAAATCCATCTGTTGCCATGCGTTTTCTTTTAACAAATAAACATTTCTTTGAAAACTAAAATAACAAATATTTTTGGCATTATATTGACATTTTTTATATTTCTAAATATCACAACATGTTCATACTGTATGTACACAGCAGTACCGCAGGGTGTAGGGCACAAACCAACGTGAGCCCAAAAGCCCTACATTAATGTTGTGCATTCACCTGGCGCTGTGTGACTTTCACACCCCTGTGTCCTCTCTGCAGGAGTGCTGGCTGTACCGAATTACACTCCACAAAGGCTCTGTGTCTACATTGTTTTTGTAAACAAACCAGTTTCACAAGTACTTTCTCAGCTTCATCATTTTCAAAGTAGAATAGGGCAAGTCTTCCAATGAAAGACAGTCCACCTTCCCCCCACGGACAGACTGACACATGTTTTCTTGTGTCAGTCTTCTGTGTAAAAAAAAATCGGTTTGAATACCATGGGTACTGTTTTTAATAAGCTGCTAAAGAGTAAAGAATTGGAATTTTCCTGCTGTCAGCAGTATTGTGTATATAGTTTTAAGTACAGGCTGTGAAAAGTTTCACAAGTAGAGGTCTTTAAAATTAGGCTGGGCAAACGATTTTTTTCATTCTTAAAAAATAAATCAAAAACTAGATATAATGATGTATTCCTGCTTAGAAATTGCACGACTTTAAAAGGTATAAAACAGGTTTGTATAATTAATAACCACTTTTTATGCACAAAAAATGGGTGATTTTTCTTCCTCAAGTTCAGTTTAGAATCTCTGTGTTTGCTGTAAGGTTTTTACTTATTAATTCAACATTTAAAGAACACAAATTTCATCAAAACAACACACGTTTCAAATAGAAAAAATCATATTCTGTTGTCTTCATCCTATATATATATTTCATGTATACATACACCACAAAACATTTCTAATTTTTTTGTCAGAATGCTATGTTACACTGTTTTAAATACATCTAATTAAGAAAGTTAGGTGTTAGCATAAATGATTAGTGATCAATAATATTAAATTTAACACTGTAATAAATTGTAAAATATAATTCAAAATATTATATTTTGCTAACAACG